>NC_135990.1:9376151-9400543 GCF_053455715.1 Rhinoraja longicauda
GGTCTTATTGTCGGCTGCTTCTGTCCGGCTCCATCAACCACACTCCACCTGATTCACTTTCACTCCCCTCCCTTCCCACCTTCTCTCTCTCCCCATCATTCCCTCTCTCCCCTCCCCTTCCCCCATCCCTCTCCACAAATCCCCCCCCCCCTTCATCTCTCCCCCCCGGTCCCCCTCCCCCCTATTCCCCCTGTCTCCCCCCCTCCCTCCCTCCCACCCCTCACCTCTCCCCCTCCCTCCTTCTCATCTCCCTCCCACACACCATCCCCCTCACTTCCTCTCTTCCCCTCCCTCTTTTCCCCCCTGCCTCCCTCTCGCCCCCCCTCCCTCCCTCTCTCCCCCCTTCCATCACCCCTTCCATCCCCCCTTCCATCCCCCCGTCTCCATTCCCCGTCTCCCCCCTCCATCCCCCCAGTCTTTCTCCCCCCGTCCCCCACTGTCTCTCTTCCCCCCATCCATCTCTGCCCCCCTCTCTCCCTCTCTCCCCCATCTCAAACCTGCTCCTCCCCATCGCCCTGTCTCGCTCCCCACCAGCCCCACGTCCTCTCTACCCCCACCCCCACATGCCTCACTCCCCCCACCCCCCCCCCCAAGTCACACTCTACCCCATTTCACCCACCCGATCCCACATCTCTCTCTCTCTATAACCCCTCTGTTCATTCACTCCACCCCCCCCCCCCGCCCCCGAATCCACCTCTTTTGTGACCCCTAACCCTTCGGTAACGCCCCACCCCCCATCACATCCCTCCCCATCCCTCCCTCCCACCCCTCACCCTCTCTCCCTCCCTCCTTCTCATCCCCCTCCCTCTCCCCACCCATCCCTCCCACACACCATCCCCCTCCCTATCCCTTCTCTCCCCCTCTCCCCCCTCTCCCCCCTCCTTCTCCCCCCTCCCTCCCTCTCCCCCCTCCCTCCCTCTCCCCCTCCCTCCCTCTCCCCCCTCCCTCCCTCTCCCCCCTCCCTCCCTCTCCCCCCTCCCTCCCTCTCTCCCCCCCATCCCTCTCCTCCCTCCTTCCCACTCTCCCCCTCCCTCTCTCCCCCCTCCCTCTCTCCCTCTACCCCCTCTCTCCCCCTCCCCCCCATCCCCCTCTCCCCCTCCCTCCCTCTCTCCACCCAAACCCACCCCTGTCTCGATCCCCATTCACCATCTCTCCCCACCCCCACCATTGACCCCTGAGAGCGTTTATGTTTCTAACAAGAGTTACAAACCCATCTCAATTTTCATCATTAAATCCAGTTACGCCTCGAACCGCTTAATAAATGGTTGAAACGGTTCAGAGGGGGTTTTCTGAAAGTATTTTGGTATTTTATAATCCGACTTAACAAGATGCTTTGGTAGGAAAACCGACCAACTGTATCTCATTGAAGATAGACACAAAAAGCTGGAGTAACTCCTGAAATGACCCCTGCCCTGAAGAAGGGTCTCGACCCGAAACGTCGCCCATTCCTTCTCCCCAGAGATGCTGCCTGTCCCGCTGAGTTCCTCCAGCATTTTGTGTCTACCTGCGGTTTAAACCGGCACCTGCAGTTCCTTCCTCGACAACTGTCTTTCATTTGCTGCGTATCTGGGTTGTCTTTTGGACATCATTTGCCAATGGTCTTGGACTTTGCTGTTGGCAATCGGAAGCGCAGATGTCACTCGGTGGGGTAATCTCCTTTGCAGAAGGTTTTCTTCGCAGAATTGCTGCAGTAAAATAGACACAAACGGCAGGAGTAACTCAGCGGCACAGGCAGCATCTCTGGAGAGAAGGGATGGGTGACCTTCCTTCAGTCTGAGCGTGAGGGGAGAGAGAGAGAGAGAGACACACACAGGGATCTGCAAGGGTAAGGTGTGGAAACGACAGCTTCTGTGATATCCAAGACCTCTACCTCCAACTAACCTTGGTGGCTGCTTAGTTTTTGTTGTTGCTTCGATGCTTTGCACAGTGCAGCACAAAATCCGCACCGAGCTTCGAACCGGCTGTGGCTGAACCGAGAGACTTTTGGTAATTGTGGATGGACACAAAATGCTGGAGTAACTCAGCGGGACAGACGGGCAGAGCGCGTCTAGGGAGGAGGAACGGGCGAGAGAGGGCGAGAGAGAGAGAGAGAGAGAGAGAGCCTTCTGCGACTTAGTGTTGCAATCGATAATTCCAGAGCACAGATCCGATTGCTGATGGATAATCGGTTTCAGTGTTTGATTGCAACTTTCCAGCGTGTAATTTAATCTGTGTAAATCGCCGGGGGGGGCGGTCGGTTTTGGATTAATTCGCGCAGCGAGACTGGAAGTGGTGCAAGATTTAGGGTCAGGATTCACAGCATCATCAGGGCTGGTGAACGGGGGAAAAAAAAACCAGGACTTTAACCCTTCCCGCTCTGCAGCGGATTAAAGGGATTACGTTTTAACATTTAGCCAGATCTAATCCACTCTCTCGGCTGGAGAGGCAACCTTCAATTTACTACCAGTGAAGCTAAAAGGAAGATTTGTGTGTGTGTGTGTGTGTGTGTGTGTGTGTGTGTGTGTGTGTGTGTGGGTGTGTGGTGTGTGTGGGGGTGGCAAGTGCAGATTGTTGCAAATTTTGATCACATTTAGCTCTAAGGGTTAACAGAATCAGAGTTAGATTTAGCTCTTAGGGCTAACGGAATCAGAGTTAGATTTAGCCCTTAGGGTTAACAAAATCAGTTAGATTTAGCTCTTAAGGTTAACGGAATCAGAGTTAGATTTAGCTCTTAGGGTTAACAAAATCAGAGTTAGATTTAACTCTTATGGTTAATGGAATCAGAGTTAGATTTAATTTTTAGGGTTAACGGAATCAGGGGATATGGGGAAAAAACAGGAACGGGGTACTGATTTTGAATGATCAGCCATGATCGTATTGAATGGCGGTGCTGGCTCGAAGGGCTGAATGGCCTCCTCCTGCACCTATTGTCTATGTTTCGCGGGATAGGACGGCTGCGTGGGCCGAACGGACTGCAGGAAGTCAGTCAGTAGCTGCATTATGCTGACTAACCTGATAGGAGTTGTGGTGGTGGTGGGGAGGGGTGGGTGGACGAGAGATAGCTGGCTTCCAGTTTGTAACCATGATACAGCACTTTGTGTGTGTAGAAAGGACCTGCAGCCATTGGATGATCAGCCATGATCACATTGAATGGCAGTACTGGCTCGAAGGGCCGAATGGCCTCCTCCTGCATCTATTGTCTATTGACGCTACCGCGAAATGCTGCAGTAACTCAGCGGGTCAGGCAGCATCTCTGGAGAGTAGGGAATGGGTGACGTTTCGGGTCGAGACCCTTCCTCAGACCAAACAATCCCGGTTCTACTGACCGCGACGCCCCGTGTGTTTTTTGCACCTTCTGCGGGACATTTTAATTGCAAACACCAGGAGGTTTCTAAATTGCAGATCATGTTTTTTTTGTTATCGATGAGATGGCAGCACCAGTGTGGTGGGTCTGAGAGAGGAGGCTGCTGCAGTGGCAGGCGGCAAAACACGGACTGGAGTGCTGGCACTGCTGCTCCCTCCCTTTTCCCCCTCTCCCCTCCTCATCCTCTCTCCCTCTCTTCCTGTCACCCCCCCCTCTCCCCCTTTCCCTCTTTCCCCCTCTCCTCTCCTCATCATCTCTCTCCTTCCTCATCCTCTCTCCCCCTCTCTCTCCCTCTCTCCTTCCTCTCTTCCCCCTCTCCTCTCTCCTCCCCCCTCTCCTCTCCTCTCCTCTCTTTCTCCTCTCTTCCCCCTCTCCCCTCTCTCTCCCCTCTCCTCTCTCCCCTCTCCTCTCTCCTCCCCCCTCTCCTCTCCTCTCCTCTCTTTCTCCTCTCTTCCCCCTCTCCCCTCTCTCTCCCCCTCTCTCTCCCTCTCTCCTTCCTCTCTTCCCCCTCTCCTCTCTCCTCTCCCCTCTCCTCTCCTCTCCTCTCTTTCTCCTCTCTTCCCCCTCTCCCCTCTCTCTCCCCCTCTCTCTCCCTCTCTCCTTCCTCTCTTCCCCCTCTCCCCTCTCTCTCCCCCTCTCTCTCCCTCTCTCCTTCCTCTCTTCCCCCTCTCCTCTCTCCTCTCCCCTCTCCCCCCCTCTCCTCTCTCCCCCCTCTCCTCTCTCCCCCCTCTCCTCTCTCCCCCCTCTCCTCTCTCCCCCCTCTCCTCTCTCCCCCCCTCTCCTCTCTCCCCCCCTCTCCTCTCTCCCCCCTCTCCTCTCTCCCCCCTCTCCTCTCTCCCCCCCTCTCCTCTCTCCCCCCCTCTCCTCTCTCCCCCCTCTCCTCTCTCCCCCCCTCTCCTCTCTCCCCCCTCTCCTCTCTCTCCCCCCTCCCCTCTCCTCTCTTTCTCCTCTCTTCCTCCTCTCCTCTCTCTCCCTTCTCCTCTCTCTGCACTCTTCTCGCTCACCCCTCTCATCTCTCCCCTCTCCTCTCTTTCCCCTCTCCCCCTCCTCTTTCCCCCTCTCCTCCATCCTCTCTCCCCCTCCCCCTCTCCCTCACCCCCTCTCGGAGATCGACACAAAATGCTGTAGTAACTCAGCGGAACAGGCAGCATCTCTGGAGAGAAAGAATGACAGAATGAAACCTATGTCCCACTCCCTCTCCCTCCCTCCCTCCCTCACCCCCTCTCCCTCACCCCCTCTCCCTCACCCCCTCTCCCTCACCCCCTCTCCCTCACCCCCTCTCCCTCACCCCCTCTCCCTCACCCCCTCTCCCTCACCCCCTCTCCCTCACCCCCTCTCCCTCACCATAGGTGCTGCCTGTCCCGCTGAGTTACTCCAGCATTTTGTGTCTGTCTTGGATGTAAACCAGCACCTGCAGTTCCTTCCTACATATTTCGTCTTTCCTCTCGCTCCCCCTACTCTCTCTCCCCTTCCTCTCTCTCCCTCTCCTCTCTTCCCCCCTCTCCTCTCTTTCTCCCTCTCTTCCCTTCCTCTCTCTCCCCTTCCTCTCTCTCCCCTTCCTCTCTCTCCCTCTCCTCTCTCTCCCTCTCCTCTCTCTCCCTCTCCTCTCTCTCCCCCTTCTCTCTTCCCCCCCTCTCCTCTCTCTCCCCTCTCCTCTCTCTCCCCATCCTCTTTCTCCCCTCCTGTCTGCCCACTCCTCTCCTCGCCCCTTTCCTCTCTCTCCCCATCCTCTATCTCCCCTCTCCTCTCTTTCCCCCTCTCCTCTCTCTCCCTCTCCTCTCTTTCCCCCCCTTCTCTCTCCCCCCTTCTCTCTTCCCCCCCTCTCCTCTCTTCCCCCCTCTCCTCTCTTTCTCCCTCTCCTCTCTTTCCCCCCTTCTCTCTCCCCCTTTCCTCTCTCTCCTCTCTCCCCTCTCCTCTCTCTCCCCATCCTCTTTCTCCCTCTCCTCTCTCTCTCCCCTCTCCTCTCCCTCCCCCTCCCGCCCTCTTCCCCTCTCCTCCCCCCTCAACTCTCTCCCCTCTCAAGTCTCTTTCCCTTCCTCTCCTCCCCCCTCAATTCTCTCTTCCCCTCTTCTCTCTTCCCCCCTCCCCTCTCTCCCCCTCTCCTCTCCCCCCCCCCCCCCACAACACCCAAATCGCTGGGGGGGGGGGGGGGGGGGGGGATAATGTGCTCTGATATTATCCCCCACAAATAACAAAAAGAAGCCCCCCCTAGTCGAGGAGCCGGGCTCCCAGAGCCCGCTAGACGTGACATTGGAGACTGTAACCTACTTGCAGACTGCAGTCAGACACTGCAGATATGTGGAGTCATGCGTCTGGGAGGCAGACAGTCTAGGATGAGCACGGCTACAGATGGTCTGCCCGCCTCACGGTCCTGCCCTCCTACTTTGTGCTGGATCACTTTATCTACAACTATCACTCCTCCCTCCCTCTCTCTCTCTCTCTCCATCTTACCTCCTCTCCTCCTCCCTCTTCTCTTTCTTCCCTCCCCCTCCTCCACCACTCTCCCTTCATTGTCCCTCACCCCCTCCCTCGCTCTCCCCCTCCCTCACGTTCCCCTTTCCACCACTGCCTTCCCCTCCCCTCCTCTCCCCCTCACTCTCCCCCTTCTCCCCCCTCTCTACTCCCTCCCTCGCTCTCCCCCCCCTCCCTCACGCTCCCCTCTCCACTGCCTTCCCTTCCCCTCCTATCGCCTTCCCCCTCCCCTTCCCTCTCTCCCTCACACTCCCCTCTCCTCTGCCTCTTCCCCCCCTCCCCCTCACTCTCCCCCCTTCTCTCCCTCCCTCTCTTCCCACTCTACATCCTCGCTCGCTCTCCCCCTCCCTCACGCCCCCTCTCCACTGCCTCTTCCCTCTCTCCCCCTCACTCTCCCCCTTCTCTCCCTCCCTCTCTTCCCACTCTACTCCCTCGCTCGCTCTCCCCCTCCCTCACGCCCCCTCTCCACTGCCTCTTCCCTCTCTCCCCCTCACTCTCTCCCCTTCTCCCCCCCTCTTCCCCCTCACTCTCCCCCCCTCTTCCCCCTCACTCTTCCCCCTTCTCCCCCTCCCTCTCTCCCCCTCACTCTCCCCCTTCTCCCCCCCTCTTCCCACTCACTCTTCCCCCCTTCTCCCCCCCCTCTCTCCCCCTCACTCTCCCCCTTCTCCCCCTCCCCCTCTCCCCCTCACTCTTCCCCTTCTCCCCCCTCTCTACTCCCTCCCTCGCTCTCCCCATCTCCACCAAACTCTCTCTCTCTTTTCTATCCCTCCTCTCCCTTTCTCTTCAATGCTCCTCACCTCTCTATGTTTTCTTTCCTCTCCCCCTGCCGCCCACCTCTCCCTCTTTATCCCTCTCCACCATCTCCCTCTCCCTATCTCCCTCCCTATCCCCCCTGTCTCTCCCCCCCCCCCCCTCCCCCCCGGTCTCTCTCTGGCCTTCAATGCCAACCTCTGGAGGGCTACTGCCCATTACGTTGGTGAGGAAGACTTGTGGCACTCCAGCCCTTTAAAAGAAAAATCCCCATGCAAGGGGTACCACAGCTAATATCTGCTTGGGTCTACCCAGGGGTGGGGGTCTGCAAAATATGGACGTAAAATTGCAGCAAGCGTTTTCATCGAATGATTCTTATTCCCAGTAAGGCTGGGCTGCTGCTTTGGTGCTTGTAACAGGCAGTGGTGATGTACTGACTGACTGTCTACCCCAGCACCAGACTCCCACAAAAAGCTGGAGTCACCCAGCAGGTCAGGCAGCATCTCTGGGGAAAACTCTGAAGGTGGGTGGTGATGCTGAGATAGGTGGAGGGGGCAGGCAGTGGAGGGAAAGCAGTGACTCAATAGACAATAGGTGCAGGAGGAGGCCATTCGGCCCTTCGAGCCAGCACCGCCATTCAATGTGATCATGGCTGATCATTCTCAATCAGTACCCCATTCCTGCCTTCTCCCCTTACCCCAATAGACAATAGACAATAGGTGCAGGAGGAGGCCATTCGGCCCAGGAGGAGGCCATTCGGCCCAGGAGGAGGCCATTCGGCCCAGGAGGAGGCCAATCGCAGGACTCTGCAGGAGGACTTGGGCAGGTTCGGAGAGCAGGCAGACAAGTGGCAGATGAAATTCAGCACAGCAAAGTGCAGAGTCATGCATTTGGGTAATAAGAGTAAAGGCGTAGATTATTTTCTAAATGGAGAGAGAATCCAGAATTCAGAGGTGCAAAGGGACTTGGAAGTGCTGATGCAGGACTCCCCAAAAGTTAATTTGCAAGTTGAATCGGAAGACAAATTCATTTATATCAAGAGGGCGGCACGGTAGCGCAGCGGTAGAGTTGCTGCTTTACAGCGAATGCAGCGCCGGAGACTCAGGTTCGATCCTGACTACGGGTGCTGCACTGTAAGGAGTTTGTACGTTCTCCCCGTGACCTGCGTGGGTTTTCTCCGAGATCTTCGGTTTCCTCCCACACTCCAAAGACGTACAGGTATGTAGGTTAATTGGTTGGGTAAATGTAAAAATTGTCCCTAGTGGGTGTAGGATAGTGTTAATGTACGGGGATCACTGGGCGGCACGGACTTGGTGGGCCGAAAAGGCCTGTTTCCGGCTGTATATATATGATATGATATGATATGACTGGAATACAAAAACAGGGATGTAATGCTGAGGCTCTACAAGGCGCTGGTCGGGCCGTATTTGGAGTACTGTGAGCAAATGTAGGCCCCATATCTGAGGAAGGATGTGCTGGCTCTGGAGAGGGGCCAGAGGAGGTTTACAGGAACGATCTCAGGAATGAGTGGGTTAACACATGATGAGCGTCTGTCGGCACGGGGCCTGTACTCGCTGGAGTTTAGAAGGTTGAGGGGGGACCTCATTGAAACGTACAGAATAGTGAAAGGCCCAGATAGAGTGGATGTGGAGAGGATGTTTCCACTGGTGGGAGAGTCTAGGACCAGAGGGCACAGCCTCAGAATTAAAGGACGCTCTTTTAGAACGGAGTTGAGGAGGAACTTCTTTAGTCAGAGGGTGGTGAATCTGTGGAACTCATTGCCACAGAGGGCTGTGGAGGCCAAGTCAGTGGATGTTTTTAAGGCAAATTCTTGATTAGAACGGGTCTCAAGGGTTGTAAGGAGAAGGCAGGAGAATGGGATTAGGAGGCAGAGATCAGCCACGATTGAATGGCGGAGTAGACTCGATGGGCCGAATGGCCTAATTCTGCTACTATAACTTGTGAAGGGTCTCGACCCAACTTTTTTCAGTCAGAGAGTTGTGAATCTGTGGAGTTCTCTGCCTCAGAAGGCAGTGGAGGCCAATTCTCTGAATGCATTCAAGAGAGAGCTAGATAGAGCTCTTAAGGATAGCGGAGTCAGGGGGTATGGGGAGAAGGCAGGAACGGGGTACTGATTGAGAATGATCAGCCATGATCACACTGAATGGCGGTGCTGGCTCGAAGGGCCGAATGGCCTCCTCCTGCACCTATTGTCTATTGAAATGTCACCTATTCCTTCTCTCCAGAGATGCTGTTGGACCTGCTGAGTTACTCCACCATTTTGTGTCTATCTTCGGTTTAAACCGGCACCTGCAGTTCCTTTTGCACACCTCCTAGTGGGAGGTGTTTACATCCCATCGTTATAGATTAACCGTCTTCTGCTTCTGCTGTCAAGAAGGATGGTCACGGATGGAAAATCTTCACTGTTGATGGGAAAGACACAAAAATGCTGGAGTAACTCGGCAAGTCATGCAGTGTGGAAACAGGCCCTTCGGCCCAACTTTCCCATGCCGACTAACATGCCCCGTCTACACTAGTCCCACCTGCCCGGAATGGCGGGACTGTCGTATGTTGAAAGGCTGGAGCAATTAGGCTTGTATACACTGGAATTTAGAAGGATGAGGGGGGGATCTTATTGAAACATATAAAATAATTATGGGATTGGACACGTTAGAGGCAGGAAACATGTTCCCAATGTTGGGGGAGTCCAGAACAAGGGGCCACAGTTTCAGAATAAGGGGTAGGCCATTTAGAACGGAGATGAGGAAGAACTTTTTCAGTCAGAGAGTGGTGAAGGTGTGGAATTCTCTGCCTCAGAAGGCAGTGGAGGCCAGTTCGTTGGATGCTTTCAAGAGAGAGCTGGATAGAGCTCTTAAGGATAGCGGAGTGAGGGGGTATGGGGAGAAGGCAGGAACGGGGTACTGATTGAGAGTGATCAGCCATGATCGCATTGAATGGCGGTGTTGGCTCGAAGGGCTGAATGGCCTCCTCCTGCACCTATTGTCTATTGTCTGCCTGCCCCCTTTAAATCTGTCCTATCCATTTACCCGTACAAATATTTTTTTTAACATTGTGATGAATTTAAAAGAGAGTTAGGTAGAGCTCTAGGGGCTAGCGGAGTCAGGGGGTATGGGGAGAAGGCAGGCACGGGTTACTGATTGTGGATGATCAGCCATGATCACAATGAATGGCTGATCATCCACAATCAGTAACCGGTGCCTGCCTTGAATGGCTGGCTCGAAGGGCCAAATGGCCTCCTCCTGCATCTATTTTATATGTGATAGTCCCTGCCTCAACTACCTCGTCTGGCAGCTCGTTCCATATACCTACCACCCTCTCTATTTAAAAAAACGTTGCTCCTCATTTGATTCCCCTATGGGTTAAAGACTGAATTTATCCCATCTATTCCTCTCGTATTCTTACACACCCATGTTTAGATTCCCCCCTCATCCTCCTGCGCTCCAAGGACTAAAACCCTAGCCTGCTCGACCTCTTCCTGGAGCTCAGGCCCTCTAGTCCTGGCAACATCCTCGTAAATCGTCTCTGCCCCCTTTCCAGCTTAATAATATCTCTCCTATAAAGATTTCCGGTGACCGAAAATGAACACAATACTCCAAACACGGCCTAACTAATGCCTTGCATAACTGTGGACGTGACCTCCCAACTTTTAAACTCGATACTCTGGCTGATGAAGGTCAATGTGCCAATAGGCTTCTTGGCCACTTTTTCTACCTGTGACTCCGCTTTCAAGGAACTATGTCAACGAGGGCAGGCGGCATCCCTGGAGAACTTGGATAGGTGATGTTTCTGGTCATGACCCTTGCTCACACTGATTGCAGGGGTGGATGGGGGAAGCCACTCTAGCTTTCTTCCCTAGCTAGATATTCCACCCCTGCAATAAGTGTGAAGGATGGTCCCAACCCCAAACGTCCCCTATCTATGTTCCCCAAGAATGTTGCCTGACCCGCTGAGTTACTCGGGCATTTTGTGTCCTTGATAAAGCAGCATCTGCAGGTTCTGGTTCCGACTGTTTAAAGACCCTTGTGCGCGCGGTGGGGCAAGGATAGGATAGATAGTCAAGAGCCCTCTACCCATCCCAAGTGTCTCCAGAACAGGAGGGCACAGGTTTGAAGTGAGAGGGCGGGGGGAATATAAAGGAGAAGGGAAGAGCAGGTTTTTCACCTCAAAGACGGAGGTTGTCGAATGTGCTCCATAGAGAAGATGTCAAGGGGGTTTAATCGTCATTGAGTCATACAGCGTGGAAACAGGCCCTTCAGCTCACACCGACCAACCTGTCCCATCTACACTGGTCCCATCTGCCTTCGTATGACCCATATCCCTCCAAACCTGTCCAAGTATGTTGGCAAGCGAATAACGAAATTCTTACTTGCTGCAGTTTAACAGATCCCTTAACACCATCTACATCTACAATAATCAATAACCTTCTCCAAGGTTCGCTCCACACCCACCCTACCCCAACATCACGGTGGCACAGCGGTAGAGTTGCCGCCTTACAGCGCCAGAGACCCGGGTTCGATCCCGACTACGGGTGCTGTCTGCACGAAGTTTGTACGTTCTCCCCGTGACCTGCGTGGGTTTTCTCCGAGTTCCTCGGTTTCCTCCCACACTCCAAAGACGTCCAGGTTTGTAGGTTAATTGGCTTGGTGTGAATGTAAATTGCCCCTAATTTGAAGGATAGTATTAATGTGCGGTCGGTACGGACTCGGTGGGCCGAAGGGCCTGTTTCCGCGATATATCTGGAATTTATACACTGGAATTTAGAAGGATGAGAGGAGATCTTATCGAAACGTATAAAATTATTAAGGGGTTGGACACGTTAGAGGCAGGAAACATGTTCCCAATATTGGGGGAGTGGAGCGACTAGGCTTGTACACACTGGAATTTAGAAGGATGAGAGGGGATCTTATCGAAACGTATAAAATTATTAAGGGGTTGGACACGTAAGAGGCAGGAAACATGTTCCCAATGTTGGGGGAGTCCAGAACCAGGGGCCACAGTTTAAGAATAAGGGGTAGGCCATTTAGAACAGAGATGAGGAAAAACTTTTTCAGTCAGAGAGTTGTGAATCTGTGGAATTCTCTGCCTCAGAGGGCAGTGGAGGCCAATTCTCTGAATGCATTCAAGAGAGAGCTAGATAGAGCTCTTAAGGATAGCGGAGTCAGGGGGTATGGGGAGAAGGCAAGAACGGGGTACTGATTGAGAATGATCAGCCATGATCACATTGATCATTTCCATGATCACATTGATCATTTACGTTAGACCAGCCCCACTTCTGCTTTCCTCAAGTCCTTCAATTCCCAGTCTTTGGCCTTCCATGGACGAAGCTAATCCATAAAAATATGACTTCACTTGTTTGCCGGATAAAGAATTCCAAAACTCCCCACCTTTCCGACTGCCCCTAAAACCTTCTGTCTTGTCCACCGTGTCCTGGCTGCCTGTCCCTGTCGATCGGTGTCCAATATGAACACTAACGACTCCAACCACATTTTATTTAGTGGTGAGGGGTGACCTTTTCACTCAGAGGGAGGTGGGTGTATGGAACGAGCTGCCAGAGGAGGTAGTTGAGGCTGGTACTCTAACAGCATTCAAAAGACATGGACAGGTACATGGATAGGAAGGGTTTGGCGGCACAGTGGCACAACAGTAGAGCTGTTGCCCTACATAGAAACATAGACACTAGGTGCAGGAGTAGGCCATTCGGCCCTTCGAGCCTGCACCGCCATTCAATATGATCATGGCTGATCATTCAACTCAGTATCCCGTACCTGCCTTCTCTCCATACCCCCTGATCCCTTTAGCCACAAGGGTCACATCTAACTCCCTCTTAAATATAGCCAATGAACTGGCCTCAACTACCTTCTGTGGCAGAGAATTCCACAGATTCACCACTCTCTATGTGAAAAAAAAACGTTCTCATCTCGGTCCTAAAAGACTTCCCCCTTATCCTTAAACCCCTTGACCCCTTGTTCTGGACTTCCCCAACATCGGTAACAATCTTCCTGCATCTAGCCTGTCCAACCCCTTAAGAATTTTGTAAGTTTCTATAAGACCCCCCCCCCTCATTCTTCTAAATTCAATCTTCTAAATTCCAGACTGATGTCAGGGGAGGGGGCGGGACAAAGATAGAATGTCGTCGGAGACAGGAAGACTAGTGGGAGAACTGGGAAGGGAACAGAGAGTGCCAGAGGACCGGTTGCAGGGGAACATTGCCTGCGTTAATTGCCAGTGGTGGTACCACATCTGTATAGGCGACTTGGCCTCTGTGCTGCAATGATCTCCCATTCAACACTTAAATCGATCAATGCTCGATCTATTTAAACAAAACATCTAATCTTATTCTGCTCCAATGCAAACTCAAATCACTTGCTCATCAAGTAAATCCCCAGGCAGCCATCTGCAGCTGTGTCGAGGCAGATTATTATCTCAATGGTGTCAGGTTAGGTAAGGGGGAGGTGCAGCGAGACCTGGGTGTCCTTGTACACCAGTCACTGAAAGTTGGCGTGCAGGTACAGCAGGCAGTGAAGAAAGCTAATGGCACGTTGGCCTTCATAACAAGAGGATTTCAGTGTAGGAGTAAAGAGGTTCTGCAGTTGTACAGGGCCCTGGTAAGACCACATCTGGAGTATTATGTGCAGTTTTGGTCTCCTAATTTGAGGAAGGACGTCCTTGTAATTGAGGCAGTGCAGCGTAGGTTCACGAGATTATCCCTGGGATGGCAGGACTGTCATATGAGGAAAGATCTTGTATTCACTGGAGTTTAGAAGGATGAGAGGGGATCTTATAGAAACATCTAAAATTATAAAAGGACTGGACAAGCTAGATGCAGGAAAAATGTTCCCAATGTTGGGCGAGTCCAGAACCAGGGGCCACACAGTCTTAGAATAAAGGGGAGGCCATTTAAAACTGAGGTGAGAAGGAACTTTTTCACCCAGAGGGTTGTGAATTTGTGGAATTCTCTGCCACAGAGTGGAGGCCAAATCACTGGATGGGTTTAAGAGAGAGTTAGATAGAGCTCTCGGGGCTAGTGGAATCAAGGGATATGGGGAGGAGGCAGGCACGGGTTACTGATTGTGGACGATCAGCCATGATCACAATGAATGGCGGTGCTGGCTCGAAGGGCCGAATGGCCTCCTCCTGCGCCTATTTTCTATGACTATGATTCAGTGACTGGCTCCACAGCAGTGCAGTTCTGCCGCTTCAGTGCAGTGCACCAGTGCAGTGACTAATGCACCAGGCTCTGCCCCCTCGTCAGCATAGAAAGAAAACCTTGTCTCCCCTCTCTCTCTTCTGCCTCTCCCTTTCCCGATTCCCCCCTTCTATCCTTCTCTCCCCCCCTCCCAGCCCCATGTCTACATGCCCTCCCCCTCTCCCATGCCCACATGTCCCCTGACCATAAGCTCTCTCAACTAGATCTCTCCGCGTAACACTGGGCAGCAATGTCAAGGGTGGTGGGTGTTTTATTTTGCTAAACTGTGGCCTTGCCTTCTGAGGAAGGATTGAAAAGACTAGGCTTGTATTCACTGGAGTTTGGAAGGATGAGGGGGGATCTTATCATATCATATCATATATATACAGCCGGAAACAGGCCTTTTCGGCCCTCCAAGTCCGTGCCGCCCAGCGATCCCCGTACATTAACACTATCCTACACCCACTAGGGACAATTTTTACATTTACCCAGCCAATTAACCTACATACCTGTACGTCTTTGGAGTGTGGGAGGAAACCGAAGATCTCGGATAAAACCCACGCAGGTCACGGGGAGAACGTACAAACTCCTTACAGTGCAGCACCCGTAGTCAGGATCGAACCTGAGTCTCCGGCGCTGCATTCGCTGTAAAGCAGCAACTACCGCTGCGCTACCGTGCCGTATAGAGACATATAAAATTATAAAAGGACTGGACAAGCTAGATGCAGGAAAAATGTTCCCAATGTTGGGCGAGTCCAGAACCAGGGGCCACACAGTCTTAGAATAAAGGCCATTTAAAACTGAGGTGAAAAGGAACCTTTTTCACCCAGAGAGTTGTGAATTTGTGGAATTCTCTGCCACAGAGGGCAGTGGAGGCCAAATCACTGGATGGCCCTGTCCATTCCCTGCCTCGATGCTGACTGACCCACTGAGTTCCTCCAGCACTTTGTGTGTTTTTACTGGAGATTCCAGCTCTTGCTGCCCCACTTTGTACATTTTTGCAGTTGGACATTCTGTCAGACATCATGCACTGTCATAAGGCCATAAGTGATAGGGGTAGAATTAGGCCATTCGGCCCATCAAGTCTACTCCGCCATTCAATCATGGCTGATCTATCTCTCCCTCCTAGCCCCATTCTCCTGCCTTCTCCCCATAACCCCTGACACCCGCACTAATCAAGAATCTATCTATCTCTGCCTTAAAAATATCCACTGGCTTGGCCTCCACTGTGGCAAAGAATTCCACAGATTCACCACCCTCTGACTAAAGAGATTTCTCCTCATCTCCTTCCTAAAAGAACGTCCTTTAATTCTGAGGCTGTGCCCTCTGGTCCTAGACTCTCCCACTAGTGGAAACACCCTCTCCACATCCACTCTATCCAGGCCGCTCACTGTTCTGTACCTTTCAATGAGGTCCCCCCTCATTCTTCTAAACTCCAGCGAGTACAGGCCCAATGCCGACAAACGCTCATCAGAGGTTAACCCACTTATTCCTGGGATCGTTCTTGTAAACCTCCTCTGGACATTCTAGCCTTAGAGGGAGTACAGAGAAGGTTCACCAGATTGATCCCTGGGATGGCAGGACTTTCATATGAAGAAAGACTGGATAGACTGGGCTTGTACTCGCTGGAATTTAGAAGATTGAGGGGGGATCTTATTGAAACATTTAAAATTCTTAAGGGGTTGGAGAGGCTAGATGCGGGAAGATTGTTCCCGATGTTGGGGAAGTCCAGAACCAGGGGTCACAGCTTAAGGATAAGGGGGAAGTCTTTTAAGACCGAGATGAGAAAACATTTCTTCACACAGAGAGTGGTGAGTCTGTGGAATTCTCTGCCACAGAAGGTAGTTGAGGCCAGTTCATTGGTTATATTTAAGAGGGAGTTAGATGTGGCCCTTGTGGCTAAAGGGATCAGGGGGTATGGAGAGAAGGCAGGTACAGGTTACTGAGCTGGATGATCAGCCATGATCATATTGAATGGCGGTGCAGGCTCGAAGGGCCGAATGGCCTACTCCTGCACCTATTTTCTATGTTTCTATGGACCCTCTCCAGAGCCAGCACATCCTTCCAAATTTGCTCACAGTACTCGAAACGCCGCCTGACCAGAGCCTTGTAGAGCCTCAGCATTACCTCTCTGTTTTTGTATTCAAGCCCTCTCGAAGTAAATGTTAGCATTGAGTTTGTTTTCTTTACTACCGATGATTTACAGCGACTGTCTAACCTACGTAATAAGTGACGTACATAAGCCCGTGCCTAGGTGACCAATTCCTTCGACTGTTTCTTTGTTCCTGAGTTGCCTGTCGTGGTGGCAATGCGTTACTGCCCTTGCATGCGGCTGTTTCCACCCCAGCCTGGCTTTGTAGGAGGGAGGAGGGGTGGGCATCTGGGCTCGGGGGTACACTCGGCCCATCAGCTGCTGTCCTAGCCCTTCCTCAAGAAGACCGCATCTTTGGCTGTGTGAATACCAGAATGTGCACAGTGAAGACAGGCACAAAATGCTGGGACATAAAAGCTCAGCGGGGCAGGCAGCATCTCTGGAGGGAAGGAATGGGTGACGTTTCGGGTCGAGACCCTTCTTCACACTGAGAGTCAGGGAGGGGAGAGAGAGATATGGAAGGGTACGATGCGAAAACGAGACATGAAAGGGGACGGAGTGGCGCGATCAGCCAGAGAGCAGTTCCAACAGTCTGTATAAGAAAATAACTGCAGATGCTGGTACAAATCGAAGGTATTTATTCACAAAATGCTGGAATAACTTAGCAGGTCAGGCAGCATCTCAGGAGAGAAGGAATGGGTGACGTTTCGGGTCGAGACCCTTCTTCAGTCTGAGGACCCGAAACGTCACCCATTCCTTCTCTCCTGAGATGCTGCCTGACCTGCTGAGTTACTCCAGCATTTTGTGAATAAGTTCCAACAGTCTTGTCAGTTAAGATTAAGATTGAGAGTGTTTTTGTCATTGCTCCGTGACATTCAGTGTTGTTGATTGCTGCAGTCTTGTGGAACGTGTATAGTGGATGTTGCTTTGGGAAAAGGCTGTGGCGTTTATTGGAGCGAGCAGGCTTCCATGTTGCATGCAGGCCGGAACTGCCGATGCTGGTTTATACCGAAGATGGGCACAAAATGCTGGGGTGGGGTAACTCAGCGGGACAGGCAGCCTCTCTGGAGAAAAAAAGACGGGCGACGGTTCGGGTCGAGACCCTTCTTCGGAATTGTCAGTCTGAGTTCGGAATTGTCAGTTCGGAATTGTCAGCCAGTTCATTGGCTATATTTAAGAGGGAGTTAGATGTGGCCCTTGTGGGTAAAGGGATCAGGGGGTACGGAGAGAAGGCAGGTACGGGATACTGAGCTGGATGATCAGCCATGATCATATTGAATGGCGGTGCGTACAGGCTCGAAGGGCCGAACGGCCTACTCCTGCACCTATTTTCTATGTTTCTAAGAAGGGCCCCGACCCGAAACGTCACTCATCCTTTTCCTCCAGAGACGCTGCCTGACCCGCTGAGTTACCCCAGCACTCTGCTTCCATCTATGCTCGCATGTCATGTTGATGTGGCTGAGGTTGAGGTTTATTCTCGTTACTATGTACTGAGCGACGGTGAAATGCATGTCGTTCAGTCAAATCAGACAGGACTGTTCATAAATACAATCAAGCCAAGCTCAAGTACGAGAGGTAAAGGAGGAAATACAGAGTGCAAAATATATTTCTCAGTATTGTAGCGCATCAGTTACTAAGACTAAATCCAATATCCACAACGGGGAAAACGACAGACAATAGACAATAGGTGCAGGAGGAGGCCATTCGGCCCTTCGAGCCAGCACCGCCATTCAATGTGATCATGGCTGATCATTCTCAATCAGTACCCCGTTCCTGCCTTCTCCCCATACCCCCTGACTCCGCTATCCTTAAGAGCTCTATCTAGCTCTCTCTTGAATGTATTCAGAGAATTGGCCTCCACTGCCTTCTGAGGCAGAGAATTCCACAGATTCACAACTCTCTGACTGAAAAAGTTTTTCCTCATCTCAGTTCTAAATGGCCTACCCCTTATTCTTAAACTGTGGCCCCTTGTTCTGGACTCCCCCAACATTGGGAACATGTTTCCTGCCTCTAACGTGTCCAACCCCTTAATAATCTTATACGTTTCGATAAGATCTCCTCTCATCCTTCTAAATTCCAGTGTATACAAGCCTAGTCGCTCCAGTCTTTCAACATATGATAGTCCCGCCATTCCGGGAATTAACCCAGTAAACCTACGCTGCACACTCTCAATAGCAAGAATATCCTTCCTCAAATTTGGAGACCAAAACTGCACACAGTACTCCAGGTGCGGTCTCACTAGGGCCCTGTACAACTGCAGAAGGACCTCTTTGCTCCTATACTCGACTCCTCTTGTTATGAAGGCCCGGTGGTGCAGCGGTAGAGTTGTTGCCTCACAGTGCCAGAGACCCTGGTTCGATCCTGACAACAGGCACTGTCCGTACGAAGTTTGTATGTACATTCATCCCTGTGACCGCGTGGGTTTTCCCCGGGTGCTCCGGTTTCCTCCCACACTCCTAAGACTTACAGGTTTTGTCGGTTAACTGGTTTTGGTAAAAATTGTAATTGACCCTAGTGTGTGTGTGTGGGACAGTGCTAGAGTGGGGGGTCTCTGGTCGGCGTGGACTCGGTGGGCCGAAGGGCCGGTTTCCTCGCTGTGTTTCTAAACTAAAGGTGGAGACAGGAAGATAGAGGGAGATCCATCTATATCCTTCCTTTTTCCCGCCCCCCCTGACATCAGGCTGAAGAAGGGTCTCGACCCGAAACGTCATCCATTCCTTCTCTCCTGAGATGCTGCCTGACCTGCTGAGTTACTCCAGCATTTTGTGAATAAATACCTTCGATTTGTACCAGCATCTGCAGTTATTTTCTTACACCACTTCTGGCAGTCATTTATTCACCATCTTCCGTGTGAAAAACATCCCCCTTAGACCTCTTTAAAACTTTCCCCTCTCACGTTAAATCTGTGCCCTCTAGTTTTGAACTTCCCTACCCTGGAGAAAAAAAGACCCCAACCATCCATCTTACCTATGCCCCTGCCAGACACAAAGTGCAGGAGTAACTCAGCAGGTCAGGCAGTATCTCTGGAGACAGAGGATGGGTGATGTTTTGGGTCGCAACCCTTCTTCAGACTGATAGTAGAGGGGAGAGATATTCCCCCTTATCATTGTATAATCCTCATAGAAGGTCACTTCTCAGTCTTTTAAGGGGTTGGACACGTTAGACGCAGGAAACATGTTCCCAATGTTGGGGGAGGCAGTCTTCGATGGTGTTGGCTGCCTTGCTGGGGTGTAGATGGAGTCTGGTTGGGGTTGTGGTGGACTCCGCGAGAAGCTTGTTTACTTGATTTTGCGTGGTTTTTCGTTTTCTCCTCGTTTGCGGTGATGAATGTCGAGGCTGAGTCACGGTCTCCAATGGGACTCTGATCCCGCAGGGCGTGAGGCAGTTTGGAGGCTGGGAATGGCTGTGTGGAAGCCTGGCATCCGAGCTATGTGACCCCTTGGTCTCTGCGATCATTCTCAGAATTCCTGTTGCGGGGATGGGAGGAATTGTCTGCTGCTCTCTGTGGCGAGCTGCTGCCTTTTACCCGGCCACCACACATTTGGCAGCAACTGACACGGTGGCGCTGCGGTAGAGTTGCTGCCTCGCAGCGCCGGAGACCCGGGTTCGATCCCGACTACGGGCGCCGTCTGTACGGAGTTTGTACGTTCTCCCCGTGGGTTTCCTCCGAGATCTTCGGTTTCCTCCCACACTCCAAAGACGTGCAGGTATGTTAATTTAATTGGTGTCATTGTAAATTGTCCCTAGAGTGTTAGCGTGCGGGGATCGCTGGTCGGCGCGGACTCGGTGGGCCGAAGGGCCTGCTTCCGCGCTGTGCCTCTAATCTAGACTAAGCTAAACTGCGACTAAGGTAAAAGTTGCGAGGGTGCAAATGCATTGCATGCGAGCGATTTGAAACAAAGCCCCCCCCGGAGCATGGGAACATTCCAGAAGAATATTACAATCCGAGTCTTGGAAGTAAACCGGAAGTTCAGAACTGAGATGAGGAAAAACTTTTTCAGTCAGAGAGTTGTGAATCTGTGGAATTCTCCGCCTCAGAAGGCAGTGGAGGCCAGTTCTCTGAATGCATTCAAGAGAGAGCTGGATAGAGCTCTTAAGGATAGCGGAGTCAGGGGGTATGGGGAGAAGGCAGAAACGGGGTACTGATTGAGAATGATCAGCCATGATCACATTGAATGGCGGTGCTGGCTCGAAGGGCCGAATGGCCTCCTCCTGCACCTATTGTCTATTGGAACTTGTCTAAGCAGAAAGGAGAAAGGAGCAGGGTTGGTTGATGGAGGGGGAGAGATGGCGGGAGATATGTTCATAAATGATATAGGAAAATAACTGCAGATGCCGGTACAAATCGAAGGTATCACAAAATGCTGGAGCAACTCAGCAGGTCAGGCAGCATCTCAGGAGAGAACACATTGTCACCCATTCCAAGTCACCCATTCCCTCCCTCCAAGATGCTGCCTGACCTGCTGAGTTACTCCAGCATTTTGTGATACCTTCATAAGTGATAAGAGTAGAATTAGGCCATTCGGCCCATCAAGTCTACTCCAACTTCAGATTGTTCCTCTCTTTCCCCTCCCCCTTCCCAGTTCTCCCTCTATCTTCCTGTCTCCCATCACATCCTATCTTTGTCCCGCCCCCTCCCCTGACATCAGTCTGAAGAAGGGTCTCGACCCGAAACGTCACCCATTCCTTCTCTCCCGAGATGCTGCCTGACCCGCTGAGTTACTCCAGCATTTTGTGTCTACCTTCAATTTGAACCAGCATCTGCAGTTATTTTCTTACACATCGAGTCTATTCCGCCATTCAATCATGGCTGATCTGTCTCTCCCTCCTAACCCCATTCTCCTGCCTTCTCCCCATAACCCCTGACACCCGCACTAATCAAGAATCTATCTATCTCTGCCTTAAAAATATCCACTGACTTGGCCTCCACGGCCGTCTGTGGCAATGAATCCCACAGATTCACCACCCTCTCCTTCCTAAAGGAATGTCCTTTTATTCTGAGGCTATGCCCTCTGGTCCTCGGCTAGTGGAAACATCCTCTCCACATCCACTCGATCCAGGCCTTGCGTGCACACTGGGGTGGGGGAGAGAGCACAGGGGAGGGGTGGGAGGTGGGGAACCCAGCCTGCCCCTGTGGGTGACACAACGTGGAAAATGCCCTTCGGCCCAACTTGCCCACACCGACCAACATGCCACATCTACACACCAGTCAGTCCCACTTGCCTGCATTTGCTCCATATCCCTCCAAAACTGTTCTATCCATGTACCTGTGATAGTCCCTGCCTCAACTACCTCCTCTGGCAGCTCGTTCCATACACCCACCACCCTATGTGTAAAAAAAAAGTTGCCCCTCGGGTTCCTATTAAATCTTTTCCCCTTTCACCCTAAATCTCTGTTCTCTGGTCCTTGATTCCCCTACTCTGGACAAAACTCTGTGCAACTTCCGAGATCTATGCTTCTCATGATCTTATACACAGTGCGTTGTGTGGAGACTGTAATATTTAGAGGATTCTCACCTTTACGAAAGTTTTCTGATACATGGTCCATGTAACACTACATCAACTCGAACTGTTACTTCATCATAAAGTCCTACTAAATGGTCAACCGGGAGATGCCTTTAGCAGTGTGTAGGAAGGAACTCCAGATGCTGGTTTAAACTGAAGATAGACACAAAAAGCTGGAGTAACTCAGCGGGTCAGGCAGCATCTCTGGAGAGAAGGAATGGGTGACGTTTCGAAGAAGGGTCTCGACCCGAAACTTTTTCACCCAGAGAGTATACACTGGAATATAGAAGGATGAGGGGGGATCTTATTGAAACATATAAGATAATTAGGGGATTGGACACATTAGAGGCAGGAAACATGTTCCCAATGTTGGGGGAGTCCAGAACAAGGGGCCACAGTTTAAGAATAAGGGGTAGGCCATTTAGAACGGAGATGAGGAAGAACTTTTTCAGTCAGAGAGTGGTGAAGGTGTGGAATTCTCTGCCTCAGAAGGCAGTGGAGGCCAGTTCGTTGGATGCTTTCAAGAGAGAGCTGGATAGAGCTCTTAAGGATAGCGGAGTGAGGGGGTATGGGGAGAAGGCAGGAACGGGGTACTGATTGAGAGCGATCAGCCATGATCGCATTGAATGGCGGTGCTGGCTCGAAGGGCTGAATGGCCTACTCCTGCACCTATTGTCTATTGTCTACTGTGAATTTGTGGAATTCTCTGCAACAGAAGGCAGTGGAGGCCAATTCACTGGATGAATTTAAAAGAGAGTTAGATAGACCTCTAGGGGCTGGCGGAATCAAGGGATATGGGGAGAAGGCAGGCACGGGTTACTGATTGTGGATGAGCAGCCATGATCACAATGAATGGCGGTGCTGGCTCGAAGGGCCAAATGGCCTCCTCCTGCACATATTGTCTATGTTTCACTCATTCCTTCTCTCCAGAGATGTTGTCAGTACCGCTGAGTTACTCCAGCTTTTTGTGCCTAACTTCAATGACATGCATTCCATAACAGACTCATACCAGTTTGCTTTGGGTTGCCTTGATTAATCTATTTCCAGTTGACTCTTAATCCTGTCCAGATCAATGTTTCTAAAAGCTCCCTTCATCGGGATTAACCTGACTGACTCGTAGCGACTGGACTCATTCCTTATTCCTTCCTTTGAAGAAGGGAGTATCAATGTCTCCTCTCCAATCCTCTGATGATGATCAAAGATCACTGGAAGTTCACAGCCAGGTTTCCACCACTAATCCTCTGAGAATGTGTCCCATCCAGTTGAGAAGGACCCTGACCCAGAACGTTGTCTGTCCATTTCCCTCCACAGATGCTGCCTGATCCGCTGAGTTCCTCTAGAGCCGAGGTGACTTAACCCAGCCCTGTTAACTTTTCTAATGGCTCTAGGCTTTCAATATTTTAACACACCCAGTATCACCTCCATCTCCTCCTTGACTGTCACTTTGGAAGCACCCCCGTCCCTGGTAAAGCACCCGGAGAAAATCAACGCGGTCTCAGGGAGAACGTGCAAACTCCACACAGACAGCAGCGCCTGTCGTCAGGATTGAACCCAGGATGCTGTTGGGCAGCAACTCTACCGCTGCGTCACTGTGCCACCCTAATGTATAACTCTGACAATGGAGGAGGCCCAGGACAGAAAGGTCAGACTGGGAGTGGGAGGGGGAGTTGAAGTGCTGAGCCACCGGGAGATCAGCTAGGTTATAACTCTATGCTATGACTAATTTTAATTTTGAATCTCCCACTGACTCTTTTGAAGAGGTTTATTCATGGACTGCCCTGTAGGTGGATCTCTGTGGTCTCAGTGGGTTGGGTATTAAACTATACAACTGCCCCTTCTGTCGAGGGGTAGACTGACTGACTTACCCCCCCCCACCCCCAATCTTTGCACATCCCCAATCCTCTCCACTAGTCACTTTAATTTCATGTTTCATGTATCTTGTGTTTTATGACTGTTGGCAGATCAATTTCCCTCCTGGGATAAATAATGTTCCGTCTTAACCTACCTGATCTCCCGGTGGCTCAGCACTTCAACTCCCCCTCCCACTCCCAGTCTGACCTTTCTGTCCCGGGCCTCCTCCAGTGCCATAGTGAGGCCCAACGCAAATTGGAGGAACAGCACCTCATATTTCGCTCGGGCAGCTTACAGCCCAGCGGTATGAACATTGACTTCTCTAACTTCAGATAGCTTTCCCTCTCTCTCCATCCCCTCCCCCTTCCAGTTCTCCCACTAGTCTTCCTGCCTCCGACTGCATCCGACTGTATCTTAGTCCCGCCCCCTCCCCTGACATCAGTCTGAAGAAGGGTCTCGACCCGAAACGTCACCCATTCCTTCTCTCCAGAGATGCTGCCTGACCCGCTGAGTTACTCCAGCATTTTGTGTGTCTACCACCTACATAAATAAAGTTCTATCGTATGGCTAAAGGGAGGTTGCTGTTTACCGGGGAGTGTCCTGGTACTCACTACAGGGCTGTGAAAAAGACAGTGAGTGTCCACCTTATCCAGGCCCCTCGTGATCTCATACACCTCAATAAGGTCACCCCTCAGCCTCCTGCACTGCAAGGGAGGCAGTCCAAGCCTATCCAACATGTCACTATAACTCAAGCCCAGCTAACATGCTGGTGAACCTTGTCTTTCCAACTTGTGACACCCCTTCCTATAGCTCGTATCACAAAATGCTGGAGTAACTCAGCGGGTCAGGCAGCATCTCTGGAGAGAAGGAATGGCTTCCTCTAGCTAGGTAGTGTAAGAAAATAACTGCAGATGCTGGTACAAATCGAAGGTATTTATTCACAAAATGCTGGAGTAACTCAGCGGGTCAGGCAGCATCTCGGGAGAGAAGGAATGGGTGACGTTTCGAGTCGAGACCCTTCTTCAGACTGATGTCAGGGGGGTGGGACAAAGGGAGGATAGACAAAGTCTGAAGAAGGGTCTCGACCTGAAACGTCGCCCATTCCTTCTCTCCCGAGATGCTGCCTGACCCGCTGAGTTACTCCAGCATTTTGTGAATAAATATCCTCTAGCT
>NC_135990.1:9401043-9403543 GCF_053455715.1 Rhinoraja longicauda
AGCCTGCACCGCCATTCAATATGATCATGGCTGATCATTCAGCTCAGTAGCCTGTACCTGCCTTCTCTCCATACCCCCTGATCCCTTTAGCAAAAAGGGCCACATCTAACTCCCTCTTAAATATAGCCAATGAACTGGCCTCAACTACCTTCTGTGGCAGAGAATTCCACAGACTCACCACTCTCTGTGTGAAGAAATGTTTTCTCATCTCGGTCCTAAAAGACTTCCCCCTTATCCTTAAGCTGTGACCCCTGGTTCTGGACTCCCCCAACATCGGGAACAATCTTCCCGCATCTAGCCTCTCCAACCCCTTAAGAATTTTATATGTTTCTATAAGATCCCCCCTCAGTCTTTTAAATTCCAGCGAGTACAAGCCAAGTCTATCCAGTCTTTCCTCATATGTAAGTCCCGCCATCCCAGGGATCAATCTGGTGAACCTTCTCTGTACTCCCTCTAAGGCAAGAATGTCTTTCCTCAGATTAGGAGACCAAAACTGTACGCAATACTCCAGGTGTGGTCTCACCAAGGCCCTGTACAACTGAGAGGTTTGGAGAGGTTTCTTGAAAGCAATCCCTCACTGAAATAGCTTTTATTATCCTACTAGACCAAGTGGACCCGTTGGGCCCAAACCTCTCCTGCATTGGTGCAGCACCCTCTCCTCCCCCCCCCTCCCCCCTCCCCCCTCCCCCCCTCCCCCTCCCCTCCTTCCCTCCCACTCCCCTCCATGCCCCCTTACTCCCTCCCCCTTCGCCCCCACCCCCCATTCCATCCCCTCAACCTGCCTTATCCCCCCCTCCTCCCCTCCATTCCCCCTTACTCCCTCCCCCTTCCCCTCCACCCCCCCTTATTCCCTCCCCTTCGCCCCCACTCCATCCCCTCAACCCCCCTTATCCACCCCCTCCCCCTCCCCTCCATCCCCCCTTATTCCCTCCCCTTCGCCCCCACCGCCCACTCCATCCCCCTCAACCCCCCTTATCCACCCTCTCCCCCTCCCCTCCATCCCCCCTTATTCCCTCCCCTTCGCCCCCACCGCCCACTCCATCCCCCTCAACCCCCCTTATCCACCCTCTCCCCCTCCCCTCCATCCCCCCTTATTCCCTCCCCTTCGCCCCCACCGCCCACTCCATCCCCCTCAACCCCCCTTATCCACCCCCTCCCCCTTCCCCTCCACCCCCCCTTATTCCCTCCCCTTCGCCCCCACTCCATCCCCCTCAACCCCCCTTATCCACCCCCTCCCCCTCCCTCCCTCCCCCCCTCCCTAGGAGATAGATTTAAACTTTAAAATATGAATAACTTTAAAAACATAACACCGATTTCAAAGAAACTTCTTCCATTGGCACCAGATGGACGACGGTGAGTAAGGTGGGCCTAACATTGTTCCTAAAATGCAGTCACGGGGAGAATGTGCAATCTCCGTACAGACAGCACCCGAGGCTGGGATCGAACCTGGGCCTCTGGCGCCGTGAGGCAGCAGCTTTGTAGGAAAATAACTGCAGATGCTGGTACAAATCGAAGGCATTTATTCACAAGATGCTGGAGTAACTCAGCGGGTCAGGCAGCAGCATCTCAGGAGAGAAGGAATGGGTGACGTCTCGGGTCAGACAGATCTGTCAGCTTTGGTTTGTGCCCGTGAATTACTGTTGCTGCTACACAACTGTCGTTGGGACGAAGACAGGCACAGAACGCTGGAGTAACTCAGCGGGTCAGGCAGCATCTCTGGAGAGAAGGAATGGGTGACGTTTCGGGTCGAGAGCCGCCTTGCGTCGCGGCGTTTGGTTTCGCGTCCATCTCAGCGCGCCCACACTCCCCGTCCGATCTACAATCAATGTGTGTCCTCTTTCCCCAGGCCAGAAGACGCTGCACCACAGGAGTGATGAGCTGGAGTCTGTGGTCCTAGTGAATCCTACAGAGCACACCGTCGCCTGTGAGGTAATTGTTCTCCCCTCCCCTCCCCTCCCTCTCCCCTCCCCTCCCCCCCCCTCCCCCTCCCCTCCCCCTCCCCCAGTCCTATTCTATTGTCTGTTTTCGAGAGAGAGTTAGATTTAGCTCTTCGGGCTAACGGAATCCAATGGGGGAGAAAGCAGGAACGGGGTACTGATTCTGGATCATCACCCATGATCATATTATAAGAAAATAACTGCAGATGCTGGTACAAATCGAAGGTATTTATTCACAAAATGCTGGAGTAACTCAGCAGGTCAGGCAGCATCTCGGGAGAGAAGGAATGGGCGACGTTTCGGGTCGAGACCCTTCTTCAGACTGATGTCAGGGGGGCGGACAAAGGAAGGATATAGGTGGAGACAGGAAGATAGAGAGAGATCTGGGAAGGAGGAGGGGAAGAGAGGGACAGAAGAGCTATCTAAAGATTGCAGAAGTCGATGTTCATACCACTGGGCTGCAAGCTGCCCAGGCGAAATATGAGGTGCTGTTCCTCCAATTTCCGGTGGGCCTCACTATGGCACTGGAGGAGGCCCATGACAGAAAGGTCAGACTGGGAATG
>NC_135990.1:9408543-9453543 GCF_053455715.1 Rhinoraja longicauda
GAGAAGGCCGCGATGGACGCCATCAAGACGGAAAAGAAAAAGTTGGCCAAGGAGAGGACGGTCAAAAAGCACGCCAAGGACAAGCTGGCGAAGTCGGAAGAAGAAGAAGGACAAGGAGAAAAAAGAGATCAAGAAGGAAAGGGAGGTGAAGAAGGTGGATGCGAAGAAAGAAGGGAAAAAGGAAGTCAAGAAAGATGAGAAGAAGGTAGAGGCCAAGAGGCTGCTCAAAGCCGACCTGAAGCCCTTCACTCCTGAAGTCAGGAAAACTCTACACAAAGCCAAGGCACCGGGCAAGAAGTCAGACTCGGCCAAAGGCAAAGTGGCTAAAGAGGTGGTGGAGCCAAAGGCGGCCAAGAAGGTCCCTGCAGAGCCCACCACGGTGCAGTTACAGGAGGAGAGGTCCGTCATGTCTTCACCAGAGGACCTGTCCAAGGACTTTGAGCAACTGCAGACTGAAGAGGCAGCCAAGGTGGCAGATCCCGCCAACGCCCCGGCGAGGCCGAGGAGATCGCCGCGGCAACGGCAGCAGTGGGGAGACCACCGGACCTGCCCGAGCGCGGTCATCGGCAGGAGGAGACCCCTGAGCCACCCGCCTCTGACGCAAAAACCCTCTCCCGAAACTCCGGGCAAGGGGATAGTCCACCAGCCACTGAGGACACCCCACCTCTCGAGGAGCAGGTGGTTCTCCGGCCTGACTCCTCGATGGAGAAGGTCCTGGAAGATGAGGGCGCCGCCATGGAAGAGTCTCTGGAAATGAGTGAGTTGGAAGAGAAGGTGGTGAGGACAGGGAAGGAGGAGGAAGGCTTTGGTGAGGAAGGATTACTAACCCCGCGGGATGAAGTGGGCGATGAATACCCGCCTGAAGAGCAGGTGGGACTTCCAGGAAAAGAGGTCGGAAGGAAGGAAGACGAGGAGGAAATGGAGAAATGTGAGCGGTACATTGAATCAATGGAGACGAGGGAGCGGACTGAGGAAAGTGAGGGTGAAGAGGTGGTGGAGAAGGCAGAGCTGGAGGAAACAGTGGAAGGTGTTGATGAAGATAAGAAGGTGAAGGCCAAGGAAAAGGAGGACGCATTCTACCATGAGCACGAAGCCACGATACCCCTCAGCGAGAAACAAGACAAAGACTTACTCGAGCGTGAAAACGCCCGCGGCTGACAAGAAGCAAACTCCAACACCAGAAGCCAAAGTGGCGAAGGCCCGCGGCGGAGTCTCGGTGCCAACACCAGTGTTGCCCGCCCCGGGCGCCCCGGGCGAGCCCATCTCCTACATCCAGGACGAGACCATCCCCGGCTACTCCGAGACGGAGCAGACCATTTCGGACGAGGAGATCCACGACGAGCAGGACGACCGCACGTCCCCCCTGAAGTACGAGGTGGGCACCGACGACATCTCGGTGCCGGACGACACCAGGTCCTTCGACACCATGCACGGGATGAAGGAGATCAGGGCCATGGCGGGGGCCGAGGCGGCGGCCAGGGCTTTGCGAGGCTGGAGCCCGAGATAGTGGTCTACCCCTCGGAGATGGCCGTGGCCCCGCTGGCCGAGGAGGAGCACATCTCCTCGGCGGCCTCCATCACCGAGTGCGATAAGCTGTCCTCCTTCGCCACCTCGGTGGCCGAGGACCAGTCGGTGGCCTCGGTGACGGCACCTCAGACGGAGGAGACCGGCAAGAGCTCCCTGATGCTGGACACCGTCAACAGCATGGCCTCCTCCAGGACCGAGGCCACCCAGGGCCGGGATTACATCCCGTCCGCCGGCACCATCTCGCCAACCTCCTCGCTGGAGGAGGACAAGTACTTCAAGTCCCCGCCTTCCGAGGAATTCCGCCCCATTGCCGAAGAGGTTCGGAAGATGGGGGAATGGGAGGAGGAAGAGGAGGAGGAGGAAGATGAAGACCAAACACCCATTGTTGAGATCCCAACCAAACTCAAAGAGCAGTACTCGGCCATGTTTCCGGCGCCCTTTCCAACCGGCGAGCCCGGCCAAACCACGGACCTTCAGGGCTTGGACAGCAAGCCCAAGCCTTCCTTGCACTTCGACACTGACCTTCCGGAGAGCGACGAGAAGTGTATCAGCCCCGATGACAGCACGGTTAAAATGGCCTCGCCAACGCAGTCGGGACCCACCAGCGCCGGGCACACCCCGTTCCACAGTCGCCCGTCGAGGAGAGGACTGACTCGGTCGAGACCGAACTGGAGGGACCAGGCTACGCAGGAGCTGCTCACCGAGGAGCCACTTCGAAGCGAAGACTTGTCGAGTTCGGGGCACAGTCCGCTCGGCGACCTCCCGCCCAAGCCAATCCCCCCGGGGGAACCTAACCTACCCGATGCACTCAGCGCCTTGCACTCTGACGTCTACCAGCCCGGCCTGACTCCGAAAGAGGACATGTTGCACTCTCAGGAGTTCCGAGCGATTGAGAAGATGGAGAAGGACGCACACGAAAACGGAGCACACGGCCACCGAGAAGATGGAGTGGGACATTCAGGACTGGAAGCCTGCCCCGGCCAAGGCAGAGGTACCCCAGGAGAAACGGCCAGCCACTGAAACGGTCCTGGAAGAGTTCCTCAAGGAGAAAGAGGACGTTGGAAAGGCGGAAAAAGAACCGGCAAAGAAATCTGCGACTCTGAAGTCGTCCCAGAGTCAAAACCCACAAAAGATGAGACCTTGTCTTTGGACGTTCTCAAGCAAGAAACCGCGTCTATCGGAAAGATGGACAAAGTGGAACCGGCCACCGTTCCGACAAAATGACCAAAGAAAGTCCGGAGAAACAACCTGCGGCCGCTGAAATAGTCGAGCAGAAGACAATCTCTCTTGACGAGGCAAAGAGTGAGGGGGAAGACCTGGGGAAGATCTCGCTTGACGTGGGAAAGAGTGAGGGAGTGAGAAGTGAGAAAGACGATTTGGACAAGAGACCTGGCGACGTTGGATTCATTGAACGAGAAATCTTCGACAATAAAAAAGTTGAGCAGAAAGAATCGGAGAAGATCTCTCTCGATGTTGGGACGTGCGAGAAGGAGGAATTGGAACACAAGGCTCTCGGAGCCGAGCACGTGGAAAAAGATTTGCCAGAGAAGAGCTGGAGATACTGACCAAATTGTACGCGACGAATGGAGAAAATATCAACTGATGTTGGAATGAGTAAGAAGGAGGAATTGAAGAAGGAGGAATTGGAAAAGGAAGTCTCCAATCATCGTGGAGAGGAGGAAAAAGAGGAGTTAAAGGCAACACCTTTTGACGTCGAACACGTGGAAAAGATTGACCATGAGGTGTCGGAGAAGAAACCTATGGAAGCCGGAAAATCAAAATCTGAGGGATTAGAAAAAATATCTATTGATTTTGGCAAGAGTGAGAAAGAAGATATGGAAAAGACACCTGGAGACGTCAGAAAGGCTGAACAAGAAATGCAGGAGAAGTCTATTGATGGCGGTAAAACTGAAGACAAGGAATTGGAAAAGATGTCCATGGATATTGGAAAGAGTGAGAAGACAGAAAATGAGAAGAAAAATTTGGAAAAACTATCTGGAGATGTTGTAAAGGTTGAACAAGAGACACCAGCGAAGAAGTCTGTTGGTGATGGGAAGATAGAACATGAAAAGTTAGAGAAGGTTCCTGTGGATGTTGGCAAGAGTGAGAGAGAGGATTTGGTAAAGGGAACTGAAGATGTTGGGACAGTTGTACAAGAGACACCAGTGAAGAAGTCTAGCGATGATACTAAGATGGAAGACAAGCATTTGGAGAAGATCTCTATAGATGTTGACAGGAGTGAGAAAGTGGAAAGTGAGAAAGAAGACTTGAAAAAAAGCCCTGGAGTTGTAGAAAAAACTGAACAAGAGGTCTCGGAGAAGAAAACTATTGGTGATACTAAGATCGAAGACAAGGCATCGGAGAAGACCTGTCTGGCTGTTGGAAGGGTTGAACAGGAGGAACTGGAGCAGGAATCGTTCGACGTTGAAAAGGTATCGAAACAGGACGTAGTGGGTGAAACAGGAAAGAAAATTGGGGACGTAGAAAAGATGGACCAGGAACTTCCAGAGAAAAATGCTGCGGGTAAGGAAAAGGACATCTCGCAGACAAAGCCAGCAGATGTGACAGAAAGTGGCATCGAGGCTTCTGGGAAAAAGGACCAAGGTCCAGAAAAGAGACCTGCAGATGTGGAGAAGGTGGAAAAGTTTGGACAGGAAATGGAACGGACAACCGGAAAAGTGGACGAGGACATAGAACAAAAGGTTTCTGTGGAATCGAAGGACATGCAAGAGAAATTGCAGTCTGCCACCCAGAAAATCTCCACTGGCGATCCAGAAAAGGCCTATGCAGCAACTGCAGATGTCCACCTTACATGTGGGTACTTGCCAATCGATACACCGGAAAAATACATCAGTGAGATAGAAGACAAATTCAAAGATCAAGCAGAAAGAATAGCAGAGGCAATCTATTCATCAGACGATGAAGATCTATCTGATATTATAGAGCTAATGCCGACCACAGGCAAGTTCTCCACACTAATAAACAAAGAGGAACTTTCAAAGCAACCGATCTCTAAAGACGTGACCCCAGCTGACGGTAAGGGCAAAGCAAGTCCCATCGAGTCACAAGAGACCAATGTACTGAACAACCTGTTACCATCTCTGTATCCAAAGTGTGAGCCCGTGGTAGATGTCTCCACGGGTGGAATGGCCCTGAAGGAACAGGTAACGGACGAGGCAGAGTCCATTCGCAGGCCTGAAGGCACTGCCGCAGAACTAGACACGTGGGAACCCGCGCACACCAGCCCCGCTGGAGACCGAGGGTCCCCTTCAGAGACAGGCGGGCTTTCCAGAAGCGAGCTGTTCGCCGACACACAGCCTCCTCCGGTCGATTACAGCAAGTGGGATCCATCTTCCTACCAATATTACTTGCAGGAGGACACCAAAGCTTTTAGCGCTCTGTCCCACACGCCATCTCCAGAGGACCTGCCGAGCGAGATATTTGTGGCGGGCGACCGACTAGCCGGGAGCAAAGACGAGACGGGCAGCGAAGCCAAGTATTTGTACTACGCAGAGGAGAGGAGGGAATCCACTGGCGGGCTTGACTATTCATGGAGCGTTGAGCAAGGAAGGGCGCCTGCCTCTGCCTTTGACAAAGCCTTGGAGTCAAAGCCTTCGGCCTCGCCTTTCCCACATCCCAAGGACACGTGGACCGGAGTGCAGTCCACGCTCCCCGCCGACACCACCGGAGCGGGGACCATTCTCAGCACATCCAAAGAATCGGCCGGAGAGCAGGACGTAAAGAGGTTGGAAGGACTTCTCGGGGAGATCTCGAGAGAAGAGGAGAGAACGTCTGAAGAACGTGCGTACCTTTCGCCAGAGGGGAGCGTGCCCGCTGATGTACTGAGAGACAGCGCGGCCCTGGACTCCGGGAAGCCCTGCACATCTGACGATCGCACCTCCAGCCGGTCAACTCCTCCTTCTGCCGAAGAGCAAGGAGTTCCCCTCAGTCATCTGGACTACCAGGCCGTGATCTGCTCGGAGGCCACGTGGAGCGGCACTGGGCTTCACACCCAGGACTCCTACGCCACCGTGAGGAAAGGATATTCTTCGAGGGGGGAAGACAAGGACACCGAGGCTGCGATGGAGGCGTTCAGCTACGCTGAGGAGGTCAAGGAGAGCGAGATCACAGGGCTCGAGGAGCTCGGCAAGTCACAGAAGGAGGCCGAGCCTCTGGGCTTCCAACACCTATCGTGGCAGCTGGACTCGCCATTCGAGGTGGCTTGGGAGGCCAAGGAGGCCGAGAGAGAGCCTTCCCTCCACATGTCGCCGATAGAGAAGGCCGCCGCTTGGTGCAGCGCCCTGGGTCAGGAGTCCTCGACCCACGTGACACCCGGGGGCGGGCAGGAAGCACGGGCAGACTGGACGACGGGATACTCCGAACTTCCAGAGCCTCCCGCCGCTCTCCCCCCCACCTCCAGAGATGCCCCGCCCACCTCGGCCTGGTCGGATGCCAAGGGCCTGCAGCGTCCTGAACCGACCCTGGGGGAAGACATCCAGGCGGACTCCCTCAGCCCAGTCTCACCGGATGGAAGGAAGACACCAGGCCTCAGCAGCCCCGAGCCCAAGGACAGTCTGTCCTCGCCGTTGTCCTGCGCGGAGACTCCGCGGCTGGACGCCATCGGCGCGGCGAAGCAGAGGGAGCCCGACTCCAACGTGCTGAGCTACTACGAGAAGGAAACCGGGGACAGCAGCAGCGACTCTGAGCTGGAGAAAGGCGCCAGGGAGAAGTCGGAGAAGGGATCTCCTCTGGCAGGGCAGTGGGACGAGGGGAAGGCTCGGAGCCTTGGAGCTGGGGCGGAGGGGAGGGCACGCGCCTTGTCCCCATGCCCGGACCGGTGGCTGGGCCCTCGGGAGCAGAGCCCGGCCACACCGGAGAAGGACCTCGCCTCGCCCGGCCACTTGGAATGGGACCTCCCCTACCCCAGTGATCACAAGGAAGACCTGAAGAGTCCTCCCTCTGGACTTGACGACCCCTGCAGGGGAGATGAGAAGATGGCCTCCATCACCGGGGACATGTCTACCTCAGAGTGGGAGCAGAGACCCGGCCAAGACACGCTCCGAGAGGGGCTGGTCAAGCTGCCGTGCCCTGACCCGCTCATCCATGGACAGGACATCCCACCGACCGCCCAGCCAGAGCACTGGGCCACCGGCCTAGGCCAAACCTCCTTGGCCAAGGAGGACGCGCCCTCTGGTTCTCAGTTTAAAGACTCTTCCCACGACGAGGAGAGAACGTTCGCGGCCCCTCCCCCCCCTGAGTCCGCGGGGGTGAAGGACGAATATTTGGAAGTATCTCAACAAGGGGTAGCTGCTCCTGGCTCCGCGCCAGAACTCACGACCTGCCCGCCAGGAACGGCGTCCGATGTCCAGGGCCTTCTCCATGAGGTCCGACCCGTGGGGCAAGAAGCGGCCGAGGGGACGTGCCCCCCCCTGACCACCGGCCCCTCCCCGGGGGCCCCGGGACGGAGCCTTGTCGAGGTGTCCCCGCTGGTGCCCGCCGACAAGGCCGCGTACCAGGCTGCCGAGGCGGAGGAGCCGGCCCAAGCTCCAGCCGAGCAGAGTCTGGGCTACCTGTGCGACATCGAGGACTCCACATTGTCCTGCAGGGTCGAGTGTCAAAGATCAACCCCCAAACCCGAAGGGGAGGGGACGGGGGCGGCTGCCGAGGGGGTGAAGGCCGTACCGGGGGCCGAGGAGCCTCTGGCCTCGGGCCTACTGCCACCCCTCTCGGGCCCTGAGGTGGCATCGGCCAACGGGCCTACCGAAACAGGCTTCGCCTCGGCGCCGGCCCGGACCCCACCAGGGAGGGAAACGGCCTTGGGCGTTGCCGCGGAGACGGGATCGGCTGCCCGGCCTTCCTCGATCCCCTCGTCGGAGCGCGGCTCACCATGGGCCTCCAAGGACGATCTGTCGCCCTCCTTCATCAATCCCAGCCCCCAGCCGGAGGTGGAAGAAGGGCCCGAGGAAGGGATCGGCCCCCAGAGCCGGCCTCGCGGGCCCCGCCACTCACGGGGGGGCCAGGACAGCCCGCCCACCTCCGGCAGCGAGTCTCCCCCCCTCAACTCCGACTCAGACGTGCCCCCCGAGACGGAGGACTGCCCCTCCATCACGGCCGAGGCCCCCATCGACTCGGACGAGGAAGGGGACTTCCTGCCCGTCGACAAGAACAGCGGCCCCGGCCCGGACCCCCTGCCCGCCCCAGCCGCCGACCCCCAGCCGCTCCCCCCTCGCCCGGACGTCTGCATGGTGGACCCCGAGGTGTTGGGCCTCGAACCGGCCAAGCTGCTGAAGAAGGAGATGAAGGACAAGGCCAAAGGCGCCCGCAAAGCGGCCAAGTCCAAGGCGGCCTCTCCGGGACGCAAGCTGGAACCCAAGGTCAAGCACGCGGCCAAGCCGGCCTCACCCAAGGACGCCAGCGACAGGTCCCCCAAAGCCGCCTCCACCAAGAAGAAGGAGAAGGAGGTAGCGGAGAAACCCAGCCGTGCATCCAGGGCCACCGAGACTCAGGCATCGCGAACCGAGGACAGGGACGACATCTCCAGGTCCAGCCAAGCCAACCCAGGCAAGGCCCTAGTCAATGGCGTCAAGTCCTCCTCAGGTAAGGACCTGCTGGGTGCAGGCGTCTATAACGTGCCTCGAATCTCCCGTGAGGAGGTCAACGTGCTCCATGAGGAGACGTTGGACGAGTGAAATGGTGAAGGCTGAGGGGAGGACTGATATGAAGTTTGTAAAAATATGAGAGGTATAGATAGGGGTAGACAGTCAGAACTTTATCCCCAGGCAGGAAATGTCAAAGAGTAGAGCCATAACCATGAGGTGAGAGGGGGAAAGTGATGAGAGGAGACTAGACCAAGTGGACCCGTTGGGCCCAAACCTCTCCTGCATTGGTGCAGCACCCTCTCCTCTCCCCTCCCCCCTCCCTCCTTCCCTCCCTCCCTCCCTCCATCCCTCCCTCCCCCTTCCTTCCCTCCCCCCAACCCCCCTCCCTCCCTCCCTCCCCCCTCTTACCTCCCCCTCCCCCTCACCCCCACTCCATCCCCCTCAACCCCCCTTATCTTCCCTCCCTCCCTTCCCTCCCCCCTCCCTCTACCCCCTCCCTTCCTCCTCCCCCTTCCCTCCCTCCCCCTCCCTCTACCCCCCCTCCCTTCCTCCTCCCCCTTCCCTCCCTCCCCCTCCTTCTACCCCCCCCTCCCTCCCCCCCACTCCATCCCACTTAACCCCCCTTTTCCTTCCTCCTCCCCTTCCCTCCCTCCCCCACTCCCTCTATCCCCCCTTCCTCCCTCTTACCTCCCCTTCCCCCTCCCCCCCACTCCATCCCCCTCAACCCCCTTATCCTCCTCCCCTTCCCTCCCTCCCCCCTCCTTCTACCCCCCTCCCTCCCCCCCTCCCTCCCTCCCTCCCCCCACTCCATCCCCCTCAACCCCCTTATACTTCCTCCCTCCCCCTCCCTCTACCGCCCTCCCTTCCTCCTCCCCTTTCCCTCCCTCCCCCCTCCCTCTACCCCCCCCTCCCTCCCTCCCCCCTCTTACCTCCCCTCCCCACACCCCTCCCTCCCCTCCATCCCCCTCAACCCCCCTTATCCTCCTTTCCTCCCCCTTCCCTCCCTCCCCCATCCCTCCCTAGGAGATAGATTTAAACTTTAACATGTGAGTAACTTTAAAAAGATAACACCGATTTCAATGAAACTTCTTCCATTAGCACCAAAGACATTAGTTTAACTGGGCATTATTAGCTGAACTTGGCATGGACATTGTGGGTAGAAGGGCCTGTTCCTGTGCTGTACTCTTCTCTGTTCCCTATAACCCTTGGTTGTGCATTGCTCCTGAGAAGGAGATGGTGACCTGCCTCTGCAGCCCCTCTAGTGAAGATGTTGTTGGGGAGGGAGTTCGGGATTTACATAGAAACATAGAAAATAGGTGCTGGAGGAGGCCATTCGTCCCTTCAAGCCAACACCGCCATTCATTGTGATCATGGCTGACCATCCACAATCAGTAACCCGTGCCTGCCTACTCCCCATATCCCTTGATTCCACTCTATCGAACTCTCTCTTAAATCCATCCAGTGATTTGGCCTCCACTGCCCTCTGTGGCAGAGAATTCCACAAATTCACAACTCTCTGGGTGAAAAAGTTCCTTCTCACCTCAGTTTTAAATGGCCTCCCCTTTATTCTTAGAATGTGTGGCCCCTGGTTCTGGACTCGCCCAACATTGGGAACATTTTTCCTGCATCTAGCTTGTCCAGTCCTTTTATAGTTTTATATGTCTCTATAAGATCTCCTCTCATCCTTCTAAACTGTTAGTGTGCGATCCCCGCACACTAACACTAGGGACAATTTACACATACACCAAGCCAATTAACCTACATACTTTTACACCAGCTCCACTATCCTACACACTAACACCAGGGACAATTTACATTTATACCAAGCCAATTAACCCAGAAACCTGTACGTCTTTGGAGTGTGGGAGGAAACCGAAGATCTCGGAGAAAATCCACGCGGTCACGGGGAGAACGTACAAACTCCGTACAGACAGCACCTGTAGTCAGGATCGAACCTGGGTCTCCGGCGCTGCAACGCTGTAAGGCAGCAACTCTACCGCTGCCACCCAAACTGTTTCGCCTTCCGCAGAGGCTGCCTGACCTGCTGAGTTTTTCCAGCGTTTCGTGTTGTAATCCCAAGTCGGGACGGTGTAGGACTGGGAGGGGAACCTGCAGGTGGTGGCGTACCCATATCCGTGCTCTCCTTGTTCTCCTGGTTGGTAGAAGTGGTGGGTTTGAGAGAGGCAGCGGCCTTTGTGGGACATGATGTAGTTGGCGCACTCTGCAGCCAAGGTGCGATGCTGGAGGAGACAGTAAATGTGCAGAGTTTATCAATAATCTATTTATTGCCATATGTTCTGAAACGGAACAATGACATTCTCACGTGCAGCAGCATAACAGAATAAGTAAACATAGTAAATACTCTGTAAACAATATATTAAATGAGAAACAAAGTTCTGTGTATGTGTGTGCGTATAAATGTACACGCACGTCTACACACATATATACACATTGAACTTTTTTCTCGTTTATTATATTTACAGAGTATTTAATATGTTTACATATTCTGTTATTCTGCAGTAACTGCACATGTATACAGTATGTGTGTGTATATATATTGTGTAAGAAAATAACTGCAGATGCTGGTACAAATCGAAGGTATTTATTCACAAAATGCTGGAGTAACTCAGCGGGTCCGGCAGCATCTCAGGAGAGAAGGAATGGGTGGCGTTTCGGGTCGAGACCATTCTTCAGACTGAAGAAGTCTGAACATACATTCAGTATACATTCAATGGTATGAACATTGACTTCTCCAACTTTAGATAGTTCCTCTGTCCCTCTCTTCTCCTCCCCCTTCCCAGTTCTCCCGCTATCTTCCTGTCTCCACCTATATCCTTCCTTTGTCCCGCCCCCCTGACATCAGTCTGAAGAAGGGTCTCGACCCGAAACGTCGCCCATTCCTTCTCTCCTGAGATGCTGCCTGCCCAGAACAAGGGGCCACAGTTTAAGAATAAGGGGTAGGCCATTTAGAACTGAGATGAGGAAAAACATTTTCAGTCAGAGAGTTGTGAATCTGTGGAATTCTCTGCCTCAGAAGGCAGTGGAGGCCAATTCTCTGAATGCATTCAAGAGAGAGCTGGATAGAGCTCTTAAGGATAGCGGAGTCAGGGGGTATGGGGAGAAGGCAGGAACGGGGTACTGATTGAGAATAATCGGCAATGATCACATTGAATTGGCTCGAAGGACCGAATGGCCTCCTCCTGCATCTATTGTCTATTGACCTGCTGAGTTACTCCAGCATTTTGTGAATAAATACCTTCGATTTGTACCAGCATCTGCAGTTATTTTCTTATACTACATATATATGTAAGTGTGTATGTGTGTATACACACATCTATACACACATACACAAAAACACATACACGTAAAAACAAACTAACAATAATATATGGCCGATGTCTCGGGTTGAGACCCTTCGAGTCTCGACCCAATATATTATTGTTTCTCTCCAGAGATGCTGCCTGTCCCGCTGAGTTACTCCAGCATTTTGTGTCTAACTTCGAAGCATCTGCAGTTCCTTCCTGAACAATGATAAAAGTTTACTCCCAAGAGTCAAGGGTGTTTTATTGCCATATGCCCCGAAACGGAACAATGACATTCTTACTTGCACAACAGAATATGTATCACCAGTGGAGATCAGGTAAACACCATCATAATCTTTGCAAATTCTTAAACTGCCAGCGGTTGTAACAAGAGGCCATTGTACCATTTATCTGTTACAGACTCTGACTGACTGACTTCTCTCTTTGTTTAGACCGTGTGATGAAACAATTGTGTCTGTCCCCACTCAGAACTGGGATAAAGCAGCAACCGATCGCCCCAGGCTGATCGTACATCCCACAAACACTGTCTGTGGTTCAGCACTCCGTCCAATTTGCTTATTTTTCAAAGCACGCGTTGCTGTCTTTTGAAAAGAAAATGCACTTTGTTCAGGGAGTTAGTCAGCACGGGGTCGGGGCTGAACTGTGTTGTAGTGATAGGAAGCTCTCTGCAATAGCACTTCCCAAGCAGAGTGGGGCCTGAGATCTTTAACCCCCTTTCCCCTCAAGAAGCGCGTGGACTCTTTAGAGTCAAGTGGGTTTAAGACTGAGTCTTAGACGGAGAAAAGTGTTGAGTTCCACTTCAATAGACAATAGACAATAGGTGCAGGAGGAGGCCATTCGGCCCTTCGAGCCAGCACCGCCATTCAATGTGATCATGGCTGATCATTCTCAATCAGTACCCCGTTCCTGCCTTCTCCCCATACCCCCTGACTCCGCTATCCTTAAGAGCTCTATCTAGCTCTCTCTTGAATGCATTCAGAGAATTGGCCTCCACTGCCTTCTGAGGCAGAGAATTCCACAGATTCACAACTCTCTGACTGAAAAAGTTTTTCCTCATCTCAGTTCTAAATGGCCTACCACTTATTCTTAAACTGTGTGGCCCCTGGTTCTGGACTCCCCCAACATTGGGAACATGTTTCCTGCCTCTAACGTGTCCAACCCCTTAATAATCTTATACGTTTCGATAAGATCTCCTCTCATCCTTCTAAATTCCAGCCGTTACCAAGCAGTTCCCTGGGCCAAACGGCCACCTCTTCTGGAATTGGAATCATGGAATAGTTCGTTTAGTTTCAGAGATGCAGCGTGGAAACAGGCCCCTTCGGACCACCCGGTCCGCGCCGACCAGCGATCCTCACACACTAACACTACCCTACACGCACTAGGGACGATTTACAGTTACACCAAGCCGATTAACCTACAAACCTGCACGTCTTTGGAGTGTGGGAGGAAGCCGAAGATCTCGGAGTAAACCCACGCAGGTCACGGGGGGGAACGTACAAACTCCGTACAGGCAGCGCCCGTAGTCGGGATGGAACCCGGGTCTCTGGCGCTGTGAGTCAGCAGCTCTGTTGTGCTGTGGCAAGTAAGAATCTCATTGTTCTATCTGGGACATATGACAATAAAACACTCTTGACTCTCTCTTCCGCTGGGCCATCGTGCCCAGGGTGGGCGATAGGAGAGCCTGTTGCTCCCTCCCTCGTGGATGTGGTGTCCATGGGTCACGTTGACGCTAACCTCTGCCTCTCCCGCCAGCCGGCTGCAGTGCCAAGACCAGCTCAGGCGTGCCCGCCGGGCCGCCCGTCTACGTGGACTTGGCCTACGTCCCCAACCACTGCAGCGGCAAGAACGTGGACCAGGAGTTCTTCAAGCGCGTCCGCTCCTCCTACTACGTGGTGAGCGGCAACGACCCTGGAAGCGGGGAGCCAAGCCGAGCCGTGCTGGACGCACTGTTGGATGGGAAATCCCAGTGGGGGAATAACCTTCAGGTACCTACCTAGCCCGGCACCATCCTGCTCTATTGTTGCACGTGACAATAAACTAGACTGTAGGTTAGAGAAATCAACGCTGGGCTGTAAAGCTGCCCAATCAACGCTGGGTTATAAAGCTGCCCAATCAACGATGGGTTGTAAAGCTGCCCAATCAACGATGGGTTGTAAAGCTGCCCAATCAATGCTGGGTTGTAAAGCTGCCCAATCAACGATGGGTTGTAAAGCAGCCCAATCAACGCTGGGTTGTAAAGCTGCCCAATCAACGATAGGTTGTAAAGCTGCCCAATCAACGCTGGGTTGTAAAGCTGCCCAATCAACAATGGGTTGTAAAGCTGCCCAATCAACGATTGGGTTGTAAAGCTGCCCAAGCGAACTATGCTTCAGTCTGAAGAAGGGTCCTCGACCCGAAACGTCGCCCATTCCTTCTCTCCTGAGATGCTGCCTGACCTGCTGAGTTACTCCAGCGTTTTGTGAATAAATGCAAGCGAAATATGGGTAGGAAGGAACTGCAGACGCTGGTTCAAGCCGAAGAAAGGCACAAAATGCTGGAGTAACTCAGCAGGACAGGCAGCATCTCTGGAGAGAAGGAACGGGTGACGTTTCGGGTCGAGACCCTTCTTCAGAGTGAAGAAGGGTCTCGACCCGAAACGTCACCCATTCCTTCTCTCCAGAGTTGCTGCCTGTCCCGCATTACTCCAGCATTTTGTGTCTTTTAAGCGAATGGACTGCTTATGAGAAGCCGGGCTCTTTGGACCTTGTTGCTTATTTAGTTCAGTTTAGTTTATTGTCACGTGTATCGAGGTACAGTGAAAAGCTTTTTGTTGCGTGCTAACCAGTCAGCAGAAAGACAATACACGATTACAATCAATCCATTTACAATAGACAATAGGTGCAGGAGGAGGCCATTCGGCCCTTCGAGCCAGCACCACCATTCAATGTGATCATGGCTGATCATTCTCAATCAGTACCCCGTTCCTGCCTTCTCCCCATACCCCCTGACTCCGCTATCCTTAAGAGCTCTATCTAGCTCTCTCTTGAATGCATTCAGGGAATTGGCCTCCACTTGCCTTCTGCGGCAGAGAATTCCACAGATTCACAACTCTCTGACTGAAAAAAGTTTTCCTCATCTCCGTTCTAAAAGGCCTACCCCTTATTCTTAAACTGTGGCCCCTGGTTCTGGACTCCCCCCAACATTGGAACATGTTTCCTGCCTCTAACGTGTCCAACCCCTTAATAATCTTATATGTTTCGATAAGATCCCCCTCTCATCCTTCTAAATTCCAGTGTATACAAGCCTAGTCGCTCCAGTCTTTCAACATATGACAGTCCCACCATTCCGGAATTAACCTAGTGAACCTACGCTGCACGCCCTCAATAACAAGAATACCCTTCCTCAAATTTGGAGACCAAAACTGCACACAGTACTCCAGGTGCGGTCTCACTAGGGGCCTGTACAACTGCAGAAGGACCTCTTTGCTCCTATACTCAACTCCTCTTGTTATGAAGGCCAACATTCCTTTGTAGAGATACATGATATGGGAATAACGTTTAGTGCAAGGTAAAGCCAGCAAGTCCGATCAAGGATAGTCCAAGGGTAGATAGTAGTTCAGCACTGCTCTCTGGTTGTGGTGGGATGATTCAGCTGCCTGATAACAGCTGGGAAGAAACTGTCCCTGAATCCGGAGATGTGCGTTTTCACACTTCTGTGCTGAAGGGAGAGGGGAGAAGAGGGAGTGCCAAGGTGTGGCATCCTTGATTATGCTGCTGGCCTTGCCGAGGCAGCATGAAGTGTAGATGGATGGAGTCAATGGAAGGGAGGTTGGTTTGTGTGATGGTTTGGGCTGCGTCACAATGCGTTGCAATCCCTTACGGTCTTATTGACAATAGACAATAGACAATAGGTGCAGGAGGAGGCCATTCAGCCCTTCGAGCCAGCACCGCCATTCAATGCGATCATGGCTGATCACTCTCAATCAGTACCCCGTTCCTGCCTTCTCCCCATACCCCGTCACTCCGCTATCCTTAAGAGCTCTATCCAGCTCTCTCTTGAAAGCATCCAACGAACTGGCCTCCACTGCCTTCTGAGGCAGAGAATTCCACACCTTCACCACTCTCTGACTGAAAAAGTTCTTCCTCATCTCCAGTTCTAAATGGCCTACCCCTTATTCTTAAACTGTGGCCCCTGGTTCTGGACTCCCCCCAACATTGGGAACATGTTTCCTGCCTCTAACGTGTCCAATCCCCTAATTATCTTATACGTTTCAAATAAGATCCCCCCTCATCCTTCTAAATTCCAGAAGGATGGAGCTGTTCCCAAGCCAAGCTTGCCTGTGAACTATCTTGGTTGTGCACTCTCACGCACGCTTGTGAGAGGCTGTTTTGTTGACCCTGTCTAATGGAGCGACTTTGTGTGTTTTGTTTTGTTTTGTTTCCCCCCCCCCCCCCCCCCGCCCCGGCTCAAGGTGACGTTAATACCGACCCACGACACGGAGGTCACACGGGAGTGGTACCAGCAGACCCACGAGCGCCAACAGGAGTTGAACATCATGGTGCTGGCCAGCAGCAGCACAGTGGTGATGCAGGACGAGTCTTTCCCCAGCGTGCAAGATCGAGTTTTGAGCCGCACACAACCTCTCTCTCCCGGCCTGAAGGAGAAACCCTTGCTTCATCATTCCGTCCCCCACACTGATTATTTATTTTCGTTAAGTTAGGTTCATTTAAGGCTAGATTTGCAGCTTACTGCTAAGGAGACAAGTGAGATAATGTGAGTGCTGTGGAACCCTCTGCGTTCTAGGGGACTAGTCTGGAGACCAATTTGCTATAACGAGTGGCCGTTTGCTTGTGATCCCCCCCCTCGTGTTCGTCACAGCTTCAGCACAGTGGAGATTGGAGTTGGGACTCTGTTGGAGCGGCAGATTCTGCTCCCAGGACAAGAGGTGTGTATGGTTGCTTGCTTTGAGGACCAGCACCGGGATGAGTCGATGGGTCGGTTTTCACGGTAAATAGTTGGGGTTTTGTTTTTGGGGGTTTTTTTTTGCCTCTTGAGGGGACCTCGGTGTGAGAACGCCCTCGAGCGGAAGAAGTCACGGCTCTGCTCTGCGGCCTTGTCGAATGCCAGCCCAAAGCCAGAATGCCAAGAGCGTCCTGAAGCCGAACAAAGCTGGAGGAGTGGGCAGCTTAACTGGCCTTGTGCCTGACCTCTCTCTCCCCCCACACCTCCCACACACACACCCCCCTGCTCTCGGAACCGCCCGCAGCACAAGGTTGCCCCAGTGTTAAGTCCGGGATTCGGTGGGTCTTAGATGGGGAGGTGTTGCAATGTGGTGCAAGGATAAAGGGCAGTCAAATCTTGCATGTTGCTTGGGAGCCCCACAGACTGAACTGTCAAGCTGGACATCTCTTGACTGCTTTCCAAGAGGCATTTGCTCATTCTGTTTTCCCATTGCCCGCCACATGGAACATGCCCGAGATGGCTCGTGGCAAGGAAACTTGCATGTGCCAAGCAGTCAGACACACGTTAAACCTTGGATTACAATGCAAACTGTGAATGTGACTCCCGAACGATGACGATCCACTGTGTTTAAAGAGACAGCACCCCAATGTGTACCAGTCAAAGTGGACATCAAAACTATCCCTGCACAAATACAGAACTGGAGAGAGGGAGGGAGGGAGGGAGGGAAAGACCAATTCACTTTATTTGTAACGATACATTAATTTAAATTGTTTAATGAAATTCTGAGTTGTTTAACGAACTTGTGATGATCGAGTCTGAAAAGGTAACTTTTAAAGGGATTCTTTAAATTATTGAACACAGCCTGTCAAAGGCAAAGATAAGGGGACCTGTCTCTTTAACAAGACAATGTCTGGTTTAAATTGAATTGTCCGTCTTTAAAGTGCACACGAAAGGGTCTGATGCGCTTGGCCATGTTGGTTCGATGCGTTGAGGAACAGAATTTCCCTGCAATGAAGGACCTTGAACACATTTGTACCAGTCTCCAGTGGGGAGACGGTGTTGCCGATGGGTGCCTGCTTCACCCAAGCAGAGCAGACAAGTGCGTAAGATGGTGACCTCACATCGCAGCATGCCCTGGTGAAGGGAGGAATCATTACGTTCCCCATTACAGTGCAGTGCCCCTCCTGCTGAGAACATCCATCCAAGCTTCATGATGGTTCTAATGGACTAACTCTTCAAATGGAGATTTGCGGACGTGCCATTGCTTTGAGTGCAGCCCCCCCCCCCGTCTGGCCCTGCGGTGAGATGGTGGGCTCGGCATGTCGTTCCACTGCATGTTTGCGGTCAGGTTAAAGAGAGACCATGGCTTCCCCCACTTTGAGTATGGGAACGTGAGGAGCAAGGGCTGAAGTTGGATATTGCCTTTTTTAACAAACCAAAGTGTGCAAAGTAGCCTCTCTTAAGCTTAAATACAGGTGCGGTTTGCCTTAGACATCAGGATGATGTAGCTATTTAATGCACTACTACCCCTGCAACGATGGAGGGCTGGGACTGGCTTTGTTACTTTATGTGGCCGATTTACTGCCCATTACTGATGGGCATGTTGCAGGCAATGCCAAGCTGTCGCATCAACGTTCAGCTTTTTGTTTTATTTTTGCCCTTCTTTAAACTCCCACGAGGTCAAAGCTGGCGGTGCGGGGAGCGGAGTGGAAACGGGCTTGGGTGTTCGCGAGGTGAGGATGAGGTTGAAGGGGGAAAGTTTCGTTGAGGAGATGGACCACAGTTGGGTTCAGCAGAACCCTAGTTTCACGTCCTGGTTTACCTTCCCCTAAGCGCCTGCTTGCAGCTGCATTTGGTCAAAATTGGCCCATCCCCCTAACTATCCCCACCTCGTGAGACTCCATAGAGTTTGGGATTAGGGGAACGAGGGGCGGCTCCACCACTCCACGCATCCTGTCCACCCTCAGTCCCTGCATTGGTGATTGTTCCTCCCCGACCAGTGGGAGGAAGCTAGCCACATTGAGGGGGGGACACCAGAATCAATCGACCACTCCAACCAAATCTAACTGGGTGTGTTTCCCCCACCTGCCTCAAGTCCGAGAACTTCACAGTCCAGCCTAGAAACCTGAAGGGAAGCCAATCTCCAAGCAATTCGGAGGAAGAGGCAAGTGACAGGGGGGTTCCAAGCAGCCACAGGAAAGAGCTTGGTGGTACATTGGTCAAGTCCTGAGCAGGTTTGACCCATGCATGGAAAGATGGGGAGGGAAGATATTGGTCACTGGGTTCATTCCTGTCTGTCCTTGTTGGCTTGCATGCGTAGTGAGCGTGGTGACTGTGTATATATTAAATGTAGTTAGGAAGCCCAATAGGAAGGTTATAAAGTGACCCGAGCATTCTGTGCTGAGGTACTTAGATTTGCTGTAGGCCCTGACTTTGATATGGAGTGTACAATGTTTGTAGTTTCTGACCTGTTCCCGCAATGGGACACCAACGATGAATCTGGCTAGATCTTTCCAACAGCAGGTGGAAGGGACGAAGCTTTACAGATCTGACAGGTTGGCGTGTCCTTGTGTGTACAGTCAAGTCTTTGAAAGCCGTCATGGGCGTGCAATTCGAGTGAGATATTTAGATTAGCACAAGAAGTGTGTCAAGTGTGTTTTGCGTGCGATAAGATTGTTGGGATATTAAGGAATTTGTACAGTATCACGAGAAGTCGGTGCATCGTGCCGACAGTGAGTGAGAGAACTGACATTTCTCCAGATCTTCTAACATGACACATCAGCGCTGTTGCTGAAAATGGACGATGGATTTTGGGAAAAGGTGACTGGCTGCGTTGTCCAAGGCACCAGAGGTAGAGAGGACCCACATATTAAGGACATTTCTCGGCACCCCGATTTCAGGTGGGTCACTATAAGGAGAGTCATTACCTCTTGCCTCTCTCCATTCCTCCCTCCCGCACATACCTGAGCACAGAAAGGGGATTGCCTGATCCAGGAGACTTTAATCTGACGTACCTCCAAACTTTGCCCCGACAACAGAGGCTGACTACTGATGTGGGCATGGAGGAGGTCAGATTTAAACGATTGTATTTAAAGGGAATATTGTTCGTGTTGACATGTTTGTAGACCACTAGGCACTCCATCATTTGCTGTTTTGAGACCATTTTCCCCTCAAAAGGATCACATTGCAGCTATCTTTGTTCCAGCTCCATCCTGACCAGTGCGTTTATTGCAACGATTTGCGTTGGTACAGTGCATCTACTCTGAAAAGTTAAAACTAATTTCCAAATTTTATTGCAACGATATGCGTTGGTACAGTACATCTACTCTGAAAAGATAAACTGGTTTCCACATTTTTAGAAATTTAATGTTATATTTTTTAGTTAACAGTTTAATCGATTGGTCACAAAAAAAAAATCAAAGAGGTGGAGTATGTTGGGAAAAATAACTTGATTTTTAATTGATATACATTAATTTTTAGTCTACAACGAAAAATGCACTGGTTCCAACCATACTAGGCTTTAGTACCGATCCTTGTACACATCTTGTGTAAGAAGGAACTGCAGATGCTGGTTTAAACCAAAGGTAGACATAAAAGGTTCTAGTAACTCATTGGGACAGGCAGCATCTCTGGAGAGAAGGAATGGGTGACCCAAAACGTCACCCATTCCTTCTCTCCAGAGATGCTGCCTGTCCCGATGAGTTACTCCAGCTTCTCGTGTCGATCTTCCTAGTGCACATCCTATCGGACTAGTCAGCAGATTCATTCACAAAATGCTGGAGTAACTCAGCAGGTCAGGCAGCATCTCGGGAGAGAAGGAATGGGTGACGTTTCGGGTCGAGACCCTTCTTCAGTCTGAAGAAGGGTCTCGACCCGAAACGTCACCATTCCTTCTCTCCCGAGATGCTGCCTGACCTGCTGAGTTACTCCAGCATTTTGTGAATAAATCGATTTTGTACCAGCATCTGCAGTTATTTTCTTATAGGACTCGTCAGCAGAGCAGGTTCTGTCTAGCTGACCTATCTAGTGGTAGGAAAAGGATGTGGTCCTTGTGGATACTAGTTCTCATGAAGCTTAATTAATAATTTATTTGTCTTGTAGTTTGTCAGTGTTTTGTATAGATTTATATAGATTGACGTTCTTAATTTATAAGCACAACTCTAACCAGTATTGTAGCTGCAAGTTGACATGTTTACATAGAGTACATTTGCACTCCATTTGTTGTGGCTCCAGCCTGCTCATCCAGGTTTTTATTTGTATTTTTGAGAGACGATGGCACTCTTGACAATTAGTGCTTTAAAAAAAGACACTAGACCAAGTGGCCCCGTTGGGCCAAACCTCTCCTGCATTGGTGCAGCACCCTCTCCTTCCCTCCCCTCCCCCCCCCCTCCCCGTCCCCTCCCCCTCCCCCCACTCATCCCCCTCAACCCCCCTTATCCTCCTCCCTCCCCCCCCCCTCCCTTTACCCCCCACCCTCCCTCCCCCCTCTTACCTCCCCTCCCCTCCCCACACCCCTCCCCCCACTCCATCCCCCTCAACCGCCCCCTCCCCGTATCCTTCCTCCACCCCCCTCCTTCCTCCCCCCCCCCCCCACCTCCATCCCTCCCTCCCTAGGAGATAGATTTAAACTTTTAAAATGTGAATAACTTTAAAAATAATAACACCGATCTCAATGAAACTTCTTCCATTAGCACCAAAGGGACGACGGTGAGTAAGGTGGGCCTAAAATTGTCGCGCTATCGGTGTACCGTCTTGGCTGTAGTTCAGGAACAAACAAACAAACAAACAAACGAGAGTTTCAGTGTATAGATGGGTATAAGGAGGCCCAGGTTTATTTCTGTGCTTTGTTGGGTTGTTCTTGGAACCCAGACTTGCCGATGGGGGTCCCTCGTCACCCAGGGCTGAGAGCCTAATCCTCGCGCATTCATTCACCGTACAGCCTCCTGCTGCATTTAGAAGACATTTGGATCGGGTACGTGGGTGGAGGGGGACATGGGCCAAAGGGGTAAAGAAAGGTTTGGTAGGATAGTGGGACTGGCTCAGATGCGGCACCTCGGCCGGCGTGGGTAGGTTGGGCTGAAGAACCTGTTTCTGTGCCGCACGACTGCTGTCCCAAGTTCCGAGACGTAGTACTCTGCCTGGCACTTGGTGAGCTTTACCCCCCCATGTTAGTTGTCCTGGGTGAGGGAAGGCCTCCAATCCCTCCTGTCCCCAGCCCAAAACATACACTCGGAAATGTTTTACTTCCCTTTGCCGTTGTGGGCATGGCGTTAAGATGGTGGGTGGAGGTGGCGATCAAGGGGGTGGCAGTGTGTGCTGGGTTTGGGGGCATAGGGGGGAGAGGTGTAAGTGAGTGGGTGTTAGTATGTGCATGGTGCATGAGGGATTGGTGGGGGGGGGGGATGGTGTGTGAGGGGTGTTAGCATGTGCAGGGAACATAATGGGTTGGGAGGGTGAGGGGTGTTAGTTTTGTAGAGGGTGCATAAGGGTTTGGGGGGGTGAGAGTGAGGGGGTAGTAAAGCAATCGGGGTGCGTGAGGGGTTAGAGGGAAGGCTGGGAGGGTACACAGAGAGAGGAGAAGAAGGTGACCCCCTCCCCCAGCTTTGTGGTTGCTTGAAAGACATGGGCTGGATTTGGGCTGGGGGAGTGGGGGTGAGCGGCAAGACAAGGGTTGCATGAAGCCTCCACCTATCGCACAGGGATTGTCCACACAGCAATAAAGGTAACGTTCATTAGTCTAGCGAACACGAATCCAGATTGTAAGAACCTTAACTGCTCCGTGGAAGGGGTTGCAATGGAAATCTCTGCTGCCGTCTTTTATTAAGTCAGTCGTCCTCCATTCTGCAGTCGGACAGCCCTGGCTGATTGATTGTTCTGTACAGGATGCAGTGGCCCCTCCTACCTACGTCCACTGGCCTTGCGGACTTGGCCTTCGTTTGCGTTTTTGACCTTTGATTGTGTATTCCAGTATTATCCAAAAGGGACCCATCCACCTGTTAGCCACAAGTGTCCTAGCAGAGTTACCCGAGAGAGAGAGAGCACATTGTCATGACGATTGAGGTAGGGAAGAGGTAAAATTCCCTTCTCCTGGAGTTCAGAACACTCGTTAGTTCTCTTGACCAGTTGGAAAACCACGAGCTGCTTACTAATCATGAATACAAACGTCCTCTCCCATACCAGTGATAATTCGCTCTGTTGTCAGCAAGACGTTCCAAATTTGAGCAACAGAATTGATCCATCACTTCGACGAACCATACCAATAATAATGAGCAGAATTAAGAGTTATGCACTGAGTTTACATGAGGTGGGGAAAGTGCTACCATGAATGTTATCTACTTACCCAACGAACACCATCTGCCTCGACCTATCTTTAAAGATATATATATAGAAAGCTGTTTGACTTTTTAAATGTAATGACATGTCTGGAATTTTCAATTGATGCTGTTGAATTTTCAGACCAAAAGGAAATGCATTAAAGACTGTAGAAGCTGAGACCAACTTAAAGAATTTGTCACAAGTTAATACTTTAGCTAGGAAAACACAAACATAGGTTCAGTAAGCAAATACCTGTTCATGTTTGGCCTCGTCTAACTGTGAATAAATCGAACTCTTAATCTCGTGGAAGATTTAACCTGGCTAAATTAACCCCGTGCCTATGTTAATGGGATTTTTTGAACGAGAGGATTTAAACACAAAAAAAAAGCAGAATTCAGTTTAGGAAATAAAAAGTCTTCCAGCTACATTGGGAGATTGAATCCAAGGATGATACCGAATTCCAAGGACGCTCTGCTGTAGAGTAAACCGTTGGGAATTTAATTCAAAACTTTTTTCAGAAAAATCCTCTAGCTAGTTTTGCATGTGCAAAATTCCTATGTTATTCCTGTATGTAATGGTTTAAAAAAAATTGAAAAATTATATAAAAAGCAACTTGTCTTAACTATAAGGACCTGTAAACATACTGAAATTCTCCTCGTTCAGTTCCATGGTGTAAAAACAACAATACTGTAGTATTCATCTCTCTGCGCAATATTAATATTTAGTTCTCCAGAATTTGTGTGCAATATTCTGTATCTCTTTAACTGCAAACCTACTGAAATTTATTGTAAAAGGGAACAGTCTGATTGTTGCCAATAAAAACATCTATTGAGATCTTTGACTCTTTCCTTTTTTTCCAGTTTCAGTTTAGTTTATTGTCACGTGTACAGTGAAAGTTGTGTAGGAAAATAACTGCAGATGCTGGTACAAAATCGAAGGTGTCACAAAATGCTGGAGGAACTCAGCAGGTCAGGCAGTCTGTCTGAAGAAGGGTCTCGACCTGAAACGTCACCCATTCCTTCTCTCCTGAGATGCTGCCTGACCTGCTGAGTTACTCCAGCATTTTGCGATACCTTCGAGGTGCAATGAAGAGCTTGTGTTGCGTTCTATCCAGTCAGCAGAAAGACGATACATGATTACAATTGGGCCATTTACATCGTGCAGATACATGATAAAAGGGAATGTGTAGGACAGAACTGCAGATGTTAAGGGGTTGGAGAGGCTAGATGCGGGAAGATTGTTCCCGATGTTGGGGAAGTCCAGAACCAGGGGTCACAGCTTAAAGATAAGGGGGAAGTCTTTTAGGACCGAGATGAGAAAACATTTCTTCACACAGAGAGTGGTGAATCTGTGGAATTCTCTGCCACAGAAGGTAGTTGAGGCCAGTTCATTGGCTATATTTAAGAGGGAGTTAGATGTGGCCCTAGTGGCTAAAGGGATCAGGGGGTATGGAGAGAAGGCAGGTACAGGTTACTGAGCTGGATGATCAGCCATGATCATATTGAATGGCGGTGCAGGCTCGAAGGGCCGAATGGCCTACTCCTGCACCTATTTTCTATGTCTATGTCTATGTTGGTTTAAACCGAAGATAGGCACAAAATGCTGGAGGAACTCAGCGGGTCAGGCAGCATCTCTGGAGAGAAGGAATGGGTGACATTTCGGGTCGAGGCCCTTCTTCAGCCTGAAAGTCACGGGAAAGGGAAACGAGAGATATAGATGATGATGTAGAGAGATATAGAACAAATGAATGAAAGATGTGCACAAAAGTAACAATGATAAAGGAAAAGGCCATTGTTAGTTGTTTGCTAGGGTGAGCCCAAAGATAAGGGAACAACGTTCAGTGCAAGGTAAAGCCAGCAAAGTCCAATAAAGGATAGCCCGAGGGTCACCAAAGTGGCAGTTAGTAGTTCAGCACTGCTCTCTGATAGGATTTATTCCCTCCACAGTGGTTTGTTAGCTGTAGTTCATCGTTGGACAGCTTTGCTGCTAGCTCACTGGATTACGAGCCAGAGGCCTGGATTATTGGGCTGGTGACACGAGTTCAAATCCTGCCCTTGGCAGCTGCAGATTGGCGACTCCAGATTCAACCTTTCCGATGAATCGAGAGCAAAAGCTGGAGTCGGTAATACTAGCCCTAACACTACTGAACTGTGGTACAAACCGTCCTGTTCATGGTCGTCCTTTGGGGAGAGAAATCTGCCATGCTCACAACTGCACATGACCGTAAAACTACAGCAAGGCCGTTTGGTTAAGATTAGTTTAGAAATACAGCGCGGAAAAAGGCCTTTGGGCCCACCGGGTCTACACCGCATCAACCATCGATCCCCGCACATTAATACCATCCTACACACACTAGGGACAATTTGCAATTATACCAAACCAATTAAGCTACAAACCTGTACGTCTTTGGAGTGTGTGAGAGATCTTGGAGAAAACCTACGCAGGTCACGGGGAGAACGTACAAACTCCGTGCAGACAAGCGCCCATGTTTAGGATCAAACCCAGGTCTCTGGGACATTTTGGGGAAAGATCCAAAATGCTGGAGTAACTCAGCGGGACAGGCAGCATCTGTGGAGAGGAGGATGATGTTTTGGGTCGAGAGCCTTCAGACATTTTGGGCTTCAAGTCCACAGATCGCTGAAAGCAGGTAGGCGTAAGGTAGGCTGGTCAAGGTGATGTACAGCGCACTGACCTTCATTGAGCGGTGCATAAAAGTCAGGAAGTCACATTGCACCTGTGTGAGACTTTGAATGAATGAATGAATGAATAAGTTTATTGGCCAAGTATGTGCATATACAAGGAATGTGCCTTGGTGCTCCGCTCACAAATGACAACACAAACATACAGTTAACAATTAAGAATAAAGCATAAACACATTAAAACAATAAGGATACAACATTACGGTCTAAACATGTGGATGAAAATAAACCAGAGCAAAAAAGAGACTACAGACTTTGGTTATTGAGTACAACTGTCACTCGTGGAAAAAACCTGTTTTTATGTCTGGCTGTGGCTGCTTTGACAGTCCGGAGTCGCCTTCCAGAGGGAAGTGCTTCCAAGAGTTTGTGGCCAGGGTGAGAGGGGTCAGAGATGATCTTGCCCGCTCGCTTCCTGGCCCTTGCAGTGTACAGTTCGTCAATGGGGAGGGAGAAGGTTCTCAGCTGTACGAACGATCCGTTGCAGCCTCCGGATGTCGTGCTTGGTGGCTGAGCCAAACCAGACCATGATGGAGAAGGTGAGGACGGACTCAATGATAGCAGTGTAGAATTGGACCATCATTGCCTGTGGCAGATTGTGTTTCCTCAGTTGCCGCAGGAAGTACATCCTCTGTTGGGCCTTTTTGACTGTGGAGTCGATGGTGGCCCCCATTTAAGGTCCCTGGAGATGATGGTTCCAAGGAACTTAAATGACTCCACAGATGTTACTGTGGTGTTGTTGATGGTGAGTGGGGGGAGGGGACGGGGATCTCTTTGAAAGTCTACAATTAGTTCCACTGTCTTAAGGGCATTGAGCTCCAGGTTGTTGCGATGGCACCAGGACGCCGGCTGTGTCACTTCCCATCTGTAGGCAGATTCCTCCCCATCCTGGATCAGTCCAATCAGGGTAGTGTCATCCGCAAACTTGAGGAGCTTGACAGAGGAGTCTGTGGAGGTGCAGTCGTTGGTGGAGAGAGAGTAAAGGAGAGGGGAGAGTACGCAGCCTTGCGGTGCTCCTATGCTGAGGGTCTGCGGGTCCGAGATGTGCTTTCCCAGCCTCACATGCTGCTTCCTGTCCGTCAGGAAGTTGATGATCCACTGACAGAGGAGTTCAGGCACAGTCAGCTGGGAGAGTTTGGAGTGTAGTAGCTCTGGCACAATGGTGTTAAAAGCAGAGCTAAAGTCCACAAACAGAATCCTGGCATAGGTCCCCTTGCGGCCTAGGTGCTGGAGGATGAAGTGCAGGCCTAGATTGACTGTGTCGTCCACCGATCTATTGGCCCTGTATGCAAACTGCAGGGGGTTTGTGATGTTTTTCAGCTGGGCCAGCACGAGTCTTTCTTTGGTTAGGCTACAGTTGGAGTATTGTGTGGAGTTCTGGTTGCCATATTACATGAAAGATGTCAAGGCTTTGCAGAGAGTGCAGAAGACGTTTGCCAGCATGTTGCCTGGAATAGAGAGTATTAGCTATAAGGGGAGAAGTGCAGATGCTGGTTTAAACTGAAGGTAGACACAAAATGCTGGGGTAACTCAGTGGGACAGGCAGCATCTCTGGATGTCTGAAGAAGGGTCTCGACCCAAAACGTCACCCAATCCTTCTCTCCAGAGATGCTGCCTGACCCGCTGAGTTACTCCAGCATTTTGTGTCTATCTTCAGCAAGAGGAAGAGGTTGGACAAACTTGGATTATCATATTCTAAAGTGCATGGTTTTAAGGTGAGAAGGGAAAAGCTTAAAGACTTATGTGGTGAGACTTTATTTAAACACAGCGTGTCCAGAAGGCACAACAGGGAAAATGGTGAAGGCGGATACAATAACAATGAATCCAGAACCGGGGGCCACAGTTTAAGAATAAGGGGTAGGCCATTTAGAACAGAGATGAGGAAAAACTTTTTTAGTCAGAGAGTTGTGAATCTGTGGAATTCTCTGCCTCAGAGGGCAGTGGAGGCCAATTCTCTGAATACATTCAAGAGAGAGAGCTAGATAGAGCTCTAAAGGATAGCGGAGTCAGGGGGTATGGGGAGAAAGCAGGAATGGGGTATTGATTGAGATTGATCAGCCATGATCACATTGAATGGCGGTGCTGGCTCGAAGGGCCGAATGGCCTACTCCTGTACCTATTGTCTATTGTCTATTGTCTATTGATTAAAAAGCATTTAGATACATATCCAGGCAGGAAATAGTGGGATATAGGTCTGAAGAAGGGTCTCGACCCGAATCGTTCCTTCTCTCCAGAGATGCTGCCTGTCCCGCTGAGTTACTCCAGCATTTTGTGTTGACTGGATATAGACCATGTTGCAGTTTAGATTCCCATCAGGGTAGCTACAGTCAGGTTGGGCTGAGGCCTGTTCCTGGGCTGTACCGTTCTATGTTCTCGGACTCTGGCCCCGTGAAACCTCCCAGCAAGACGTTTGATATGTGTGGCAAGGAACTGCAGATGCCGGTTTAAACCGAAAATGGACACAAAAAGCTGGAGTAACTCAGCGGGACAGGCAGCTGGAGGGTCTCGACCGGAAACGTCACCCATCCCTTCTCTCCAGAGATGCTGCCTGTCCCGCTGAGTTACTCTGGCTTTTTGTGTCTATCTAAGGCATCTCTGATGGTTTAGAGGCCAAACACTTCTACATAAAGCCTAGCACAGCACAGAAAAAGACACAAAGTGCTGGAGTAACTCAGCGGGTCAGGCAGCATCTCTGGAGGACATGGCTAGGTGATGCTTTGGGTCGGGACTCTTCTGCAGACCTGGAAAGTCACCTACCCATGTTCTCCAGAGATACTGTCTGACCCGCTGAGTTACTCCAGCACTTTGTCTCTTTTTATTTGTAAACCAGCATCTGCAGTTCCTTGTGGTTTTTTTTTTACATAGAACAGCACAGGATCAGGCCTTTTGGCCACATGATGCCGGTATAAACTAATCTCCTTCGCCTGCATGTGATACATAATCCCTCCCTCCATTCCTTGCCGGTCCATGTTACTGTCTAAAAACCCTCTTAAATGCCACTATTGTGCGGTGATGGTCAGATTCCGATCAGGCTAGCAACCGGATGAGATCATCCGTACAACTCTGTTGTTCTGGGATGGCGAGACTTTGGACTGGACAGGAATAGACGGACAGGGTCTGATGTAATGAAAGTTCCTGGGAAATTTCCAGCGCTCCATGGAGAAGAATAAAGCAATTCAGAAGGCCGGTCTTTGTCGGCAATAAACCAAGGGGTTATTTATTCCACACTGATTGCTTCACGCTTCAATGAGAGGGAGAAAAATAATCCCCTAAAATGTTTGCTCAATGGCAGGCTCTTAGTGCGGCCCCAACTCGCCCACATTCATGCAGAGCACAATAGCAAGACTAGTGGTGTGTCGTGTCTGGTGGGCTCTTAGAGACGGGTAATTAGAGAGAGTGTGGACCGTGACCGAATGACATCACCCGTTGACTTGGGGGTCTGCATTGGTTTGTGGGAAGGGAGGGGGGAGAGGGAGGGGAGGGGGGGAGAGGGAGGGGAGGGGGGGAGAGGGAGGGGGGGGAGAGGGAGGGGGGGAGAGGGAGGGGGAGGGGGGGGAGGGGGGGGAGGGAAGGGGGAGAGGGAGGGGAGGGGGAGAGGTAGGGGAGGGGGAAAGGTAGGAGAGGGAGAGGGGGGGAGGGAAGGGGGGGAGAGGGAGGGGAGGGGGAGAGGTAGGGGAGGGAGGGGAGGGAGGGGGGGGAGGGGGGGGAGGGAAGGGGGGTAGAGGGAGGGGAGGGGGAGAGGTAGGGGAGGGAGGGGAGGGAGGGAGGGGAGCGGGGGAGAGGGAGGGGAGGGGGAGAGGTAGGGGAGGGAGGGGGGGGAGGGGGGGAGGGGGGGAGGGGGGGGGAGGGGGGGGAGGGGGGGAGGGAAGGGGGGGAGAGGGAGGGGAGGGGGTGGCCAACACAACTCTCATTCATCCTTGCAGAAAACACTTTCAAAATAAGCCGTTGTGCTGAGGGAGAGAAGAGAGAGAGACAGAGAGACAGAGAGAGAGAGAGGCAGAGAGACAGAGAGAGAGAGAGAGAGAGAGAGAGAGAGAGAGAGAGAGAGAGAGAGAGACAGAGAGACAGACAGACAGACAGAGACAGAGACAGAGAGAGAGAGACAGAGAGAGAGAGAGAGAGAGAGAGAGAGACAGAGAGACAGACAGACAGACAGAGACAGAGACAGAGACAGAGAGAGAGAGACAGAGAGAGAGAGAGAGAGAGAGAGAGAGAGGCAGAGAGACAGAGAGAGACAGCAAATGTGAGAGAGAGAGAGAGACAGAGACAGAGACAGAGAGAGAGAGAGAGAGAGAGAGAGGCAGAGACAGAGAGAGAGAGAGAGAGAGAGAGAGAGAGGCAGAGACAGAGAGAGAGAGAGAGAGAGAGAGAGACAGACAGACAGACAGAGACAGAGACAGAGAGAGACAGCGAATGTGAGAGAGAGAGACTGAGAGAGAGACAGAGACAGAGAGAGAGACAGTGAGAGACACAGAGAGAGAGAGAGAGAAAGAGTGCGAGAGAGAGAGAGAGAGACACACACACACACACACACACACAGAAAGGCTCGGCCTCTGCCAGGGCATGGAGCATTCCAACAATATGCCTGAGTGAACCAATCGCCCCAGTCGGGAAGAATGATCGCACTGAGGGGGCCCTGCACAACCACTGAATGATCAGAGGGAGTGGGGCTTGTTGTGATGTGTAATCAGCTCCTAGGCTGCAGAGCCAGTCGCTGGGGCTTGGCAGCTGGTTCTGGTGACACATCGACACTGGTTCTTTCAGGAGACTAATCATTCTCTTTTGTGCATCAGGACAGCACCACTGCGTCAAGGCCAGAAGCAATTCAGAGCCGAGGCCTTTAGACCGTAGATAGGGACAAAAATGCTGGAGTAACTCAACGGAGCAGGCAGCATCGTTTTGGGTCGAGACCCTTCTTGAGACTGATGTAAAGTGCAAAATTGTCCCAAGTGTGTGTGGGATAGTGTTAACGTGCGGGGATCGCTGGTCGGCGCGGACCCGGTGGGCCGAAGGGCCTGTTTCCGCGCTGTATCTCTAAACTAAACTAAACCATTCAGGGTCTCCCTGCAACCACAGAGCAGGGAACCAGCTCACGTGTCGGGTGCAAGAGACCATTCAGCCCTTCAGGATTCCCCTAGAATCACAGAGAGAAAAACAATTCTGCGAGAATCACTGAAAGATTCAAGATTCAAGATTCAAGATTCAAGATAGCTTTATTGTCATCCAAATTGGACGAAATTCAGTCACCCACAGTCCAACAACAAAAGCATCAAAATAGGCATTAAAATTACACAACCCCCAAAACACACAAAAGAAACATCCATCAAGAAAACATCCATCACAGTGAGTCTCCTCCTCCAGTCCTCTCTCTCCTCACTGTGATGGAAGGCCACAATGTCTTTCCCCTTCTCCGCGGTCAGGTTGTTGTGGTTGCAGGCCGCGCCGGACGGTCCGCAGCGGGCCGAGCCCAAGGCGAGTCGCAGCCGCTCCCGCAGTCACTAAACTAACAGACAAAACGTGCTGGTTTATACCAAAGGTGGACACAAAATGCTGGAGTAACTCAGCGGGACAGGCAGCATCTCTGGAGAGAAGGAACGGGTGACGTTTCGGGTCGAGACCATCCTTCGAGCATTTCACTCCAGCATTTTGTGTCGATCGGCACCTGCAGTTCCTTCCTACACACCTGATGTCCATGGGACCCTCTCTGCCAGTAATGCCCCGGACTAGTGCGGTGAGTTGGTAAGGCTAGAGTGTGTGAGGCTCGACAGTGGCAGGGTGGGTGTGAGCCAGTGTAACTCAGTGCTGTCTCCCAGTGTCGCCTTGCCCAGCCAACACCTGCAACATGGTTCTGAAAGAACAGCTCCCTTGCAGAGAAACTAAATGTGCATGAAGGAACTGCAGGTGCTGGTTTATACCGTAGACACACAATGCCGGAGTAATTCAGCGGGTCAGGCAGCATCTTTGGAGATTTTGTTGTTGTTATTGGTGATGGGGTTGGAACCCTTCTTCAGATTGAAAGTAGGAGGGGGGGAAATTAAACTGGAGGTGAGGGAAAGCCAGAACAAATCAAAATCAAGGCCGGCAAGAGACAATAGACAATTGGTGCAGGAGGAGGCCATTCGGCCCTTCGAGCCAGCACCACCATTCAATGTGATCATGGTTGATCATTCTCAATCAGTACCCCGTTCCTGCCTTCTCCCCATACCCCCTGACACCGCTATCCTTAAGAGCTCTATCTAGCAACAAATGACCTCAGGGAGGGTGGAGTCCATAATGGTCCATTGTTGGTTGGGGAAGGTGCAATAGCCAGAGGGATCCAAGGATGTGACCCGTGGAACTCATGGGATGACTAGGGTGGGGGGGGGGAGGAGAGGGTGGGGGGGGGGAGAGGGTGGGGGGAGGAAAGGGGGGGGAGAGGGGAGTGTTGGGAATGCAGGTGTTACAACGAAACATGGAGGTGCTGTTCATCCAATTTGCGTGTGGGCCTCACTCTGACAGTGGAGGAGGCCCAGGACAGAAAGGTCAGTGTGGGAAGGGGAATGAAAATGTTTGGCAACCGGGAGATCGCGAAGGCCAAGGCGGACTGGGCGTAAGTCACTGTCTTGCAGGTTGAAGCTCGGTTAAACCTGCTGGGGTAGATTACCTTGAGGAAGGATATTCTTGCTATTGAGGGCTTGCAGCGTAGGTTCACTAGGTTAATTCCCGGAATGGCGGGACTGTCGTATGTTGAAAGATTGGAGCGACTAGGCTTGTATTCACTGGAATTTAGAAGGATGAGAGGGGATCTTATTGAAACATATAAGATTATTAAGGGATTGGACACATTAGAGGCAGGAAACATGTTCCCAATGTTGGGGGAGTCCAGAACCAGGGGACACAGTTGAAGAATAAGGGGTAGGCCATTTAGAACGGAGATGAGGAAAAACCTTTTTCAGTCAGAGAGTTGTAAATCTGTGGAATTCTCTGCCTCAGAAGGCAGTGGAGGCCAATTCTCTGGATGCATTCAAGAGAGAGCTAGATAGAGCTCTTAAGGATAGCGGAGTCAGGGGGGGATGGGGAGAAGGCAGGAACGGGGTAATGATTGTGGATGATCAACCATGATCACATTGAATGACGGTGTTGGCTCAAAGGGCCGAATGGCCTCCTCCTGCACCTATTGTCTATTGCTCTCAGTGAAACCCACATCAACTTACTAATGGGAGAGGAGAACACAGATCCTAGATGAGGGAGAAGAGGTTACATTTAACTTATTAAGTGCTGTATCTTCCCCCTCCCCCCCTCTCACTCCTTCACAGTGCATTTGTTTCTGTAGCCATTATCAGAACTAGTAGCCTAGAACTTTAACGCTGAGAAATTGGCACATCAGTAGCACTTTGCACTTCCCACCGTGTGCGAGCTTTCCTGCTTTATGCACCTCAAATTGACTGGGCAAAGTGCTACAGTCATGCCAACTTCTCACTGTTAATTGCATTGTAAAGCAGGAAGATGCGGGGGGGGGGGGGAGGGGGGAATGATACAGTAATTGAATGACCAGAGGTCTCATCTCGATGAAGGTCATTGTTAATAGATAAGTTCGGGCCTTGGACTCAGTGGAGAACTGGACTAAAAATCACTGTGCAGAATAACGTGGCACGGTGGTGCAGCGGGTAATAGACAATAGACAATAGGTGCAGGAGGAGGCCATTCGGCCCTTCGAGCCAGCACCGCCATTCACTGTGATCACGCCAAGGGTCCAGGTCGAGCGAAGGTGGGAGACTGTTTCAGGGGGGAGTGGACGAGGACTACAGGAGACCCCAGTGGCTGTGCCTATTGCAAATAGGTATACCCTCTTGGGAACTGTCGGGGCAGAAGACGTTTCCAGTCCGAGTGGCGGACCTGTTGGCAAGGATACTCGACAGGGGAGACCGAAGTCAGGAAGTGCCGTAGTGGTCGGTGACTCCATAGTCCGAGGGACGGACAGAAGATTCTGTGGCAGCAGGAGGGACTTGAGGATGGTCTGATGCCTCCCAGGTGCCAGGGTTCAACACATCACAGACCGGCTTCAGAAAATCCTAGTGAGGGAAGGCGATCAACCTGAAGTCGTTGTGCACGTCAAAATCCAGAAATCCAGAACCGCCACAGTCCACTGGACTCAAAATCCAGAACTGTGCGTCAGTACGTTACTGGGGAAACACTATCTTGCGGTTCGGAGATCATCTCTTGATGCCACACCCATGAGTTTCGTTTAGTTTTGAGATATCGATCGCATAACCAAGTAACCCTTGCATTCCCTCTCTCCGTCCCTCCCCCACCCTAGTCATCGTACTAGTTTCACTGTCGTCCTGTTTTTCCATTGTCTGCATAACCCATTATCACCGAGCCCACAGCCAACAATGGCCCGTTTCCTTAATCACCGTTACCGTTTTGCATATAAAGGGGAGGCCGTTTAAAACTGAGGCGAGAAGGAACTTTTTCATCCAGAGAGTTGTGAATTTGTGGAATTCTCTGCCGCAGAGGGCAGTGGAGGCCAAATCACTGGATGGATTTAAGAGAGAGTTGGATCGAGCTCTAGGGGCTAGTGGAATCAAGGGATATGGGGAGAAGGCAGGCACGGGTTACTGATTGTGGACGATCAGCCATGATCACAATGAATGGCGGTGCTGGCTCCAAGGGCCGAAGGGCCTCCTCCTTGCACCTATTTTCTATGTTTCTATCTTTCATTCATGTTTTCCCCTGACTCTCAATCATTCATTTCATGACTCTCATTTCATTCATGTTTTCCCCTGACTCTCAATCTCGACCCCAAACGTCACCCATTCCTTTTTTCCAGAGATGCTGCCTGACCCGTTGAGTTACTCCAGCTTTTCGTGTCTATCGTCAGTTTACACCAGCATCTGCAGTTCCTTCCTACACAGTTTGCTAAGGCGTTGATCTCCTCGAATCTCCCCTGCCTTGGGCTTACCATTCACCACAAGGTTAATTAACAGAATCAGCTGGATTCAATGATTCTAATCAGCAGCTTTATGAGGCTTGAAATGTTAGGATTTAGGGTCACGAGTCAAGAGTGTTTAATTGTTCTGGCAACAACACCATGAAATTCGTACTTGCTGCAGCTTTAACACAGTAACCCAGCAGAGATAAATTACAGTCATAAATAGTGCAATAAAATAAAAGGATGTGGTCAGGACTCGGTTTACTGTTAAAGCTCACACAGCCCACACTCCCGTCTCAACAAGAACACCAAAGATGTACGAGACAGGAGATTAGGAAAGGCAATAAAAAATATTGAGGGTGAGAAGTGAAAAGCAGAGAAATCTTAACTCTTCCAGTAAACAAACTGGGATTATTGGAAAAGGATAGAGACATTAATCTCTCAGTACAGAGGGGGAGCGAGAGAGGGGCAGAATTAGACCATTTGGCCCATCTAGTCTACTCCGCCATTCAATCATGGCTGATCTATCTTTCCCTCTCAACTCCATTCTCCCGCCTTCTCCCAATAAGCTTTGGCGCACTTATTAATCAACAACATAAATTTCCACTTTAAAAATACCCAAAGTTAGTTTCCATAGTTGTCTGTGGCATCAGATTCCACAGATTCACCCCTCCTCTCTGGCTAAATAAATGTCTCCTCATCTCCTTTGAGAGGTAGCGGCAGAGAAAAGAGGGGTAGAGGGAAGAGTTGCAGTGAGCATGAAACGAGGGAGATGGTGTGAGAGGAAGAAGGGAGGGGGGGGGAGGGGTTGGGGAGGAGAGGGGAGAGGAGGGGTGAAAGAGCGGGAGAGGTTGCAGGGATTCAGAGAGAGAGGGAGAGTGGGAGAGAGATGGGAAGAGGAAATGGAGGAAGGATTCGAGAGAGGGAAGAGAAGGAGAGGGATTGAGAGGGGTCAGCTAAGATGGCGATGGAGATAGGGGAAGAGAACAGAGAGAAAGAGGGAGATGGGCGGCAAAAGAAATGGAACTACATGGATCTCGACAGTCAAGGAAGGACATTCTTGCTATTGAGGGCGTGCAGCATAGGTTCACTAGGTTAATTCCCGGAATGGCAGGACTGTTGTGTGTTGAAAGACTGGAGCGACTGGGCTTGTACATGCTGGAATTTAGAAGGATGAGAGGGGATCTTATCACATCATATCATATATAAACAGCCGGAAACAGGCCTTTTCGGCCCTCCAAGTCCGTGCCGCCCAGTGATCCCCGCACATTAACACTATCCTACACCCACTAGGGACAATTTTTACATTTTTACATTTTACCCAGCCAATTAACCTACATACCTGTACGTCTTATTGAAACATATAAAATTATTAAGGGATTGGACACGCTAGAGGCAGGAAACGTGTTCCCGATGTTGAGGGAGTCCAGAACCAGGGGCCACAGTTTAACAATAAGGGGTAGGCCATTTAGAACGGCCATGAGGAAAAGCTTTTTCAGTCAGAGAGTTGTGAATCTGTGGAATTCTCTGCACTAGAAATGTAGCAGCCAAGTGATACCCTCCATAGTTAAATGTCCCGCCAACAGCCAGACTTAGATAGACACAAAGAGCTGGAGTAACTCAGGCATAGAAGGAATGGGTAAGGTTTCGGTCCGAGACCCTTCTTCAGACTGAGGGTCAGGGGAGAGGGAAACAAAAGATATGGAAGTGCAAGGCGTGAAAACGAGAGATCAAAGGGGACGAAGCTCAAGGAAAACGTAGACTAGATCATTGGTAGCTAGGGGAAGGAGTACCATGAAGCATACAAAGTAACATTTCATCAGGAAGGCCATCAAACTAGTCGGAGAACCAGGACAGGGGAGGGATGGAGAGAGAAGGTTACTTGAAGTTAGAGGTACATTCTTGGCTAATAACAATTTATTCAATTCAATTTCAATTCAATTCAGTTCAGTTCAATTCAATTCAATTCAATTCAATTCAATTCAATTCAATTCAATTCAATTCAATTCAATTCAATTCAATTCAATTCAATTCAATTCAATTCAATGTTCATACCGCTGGAGTGTAAGCTGCCCAAGAGAAATATGAGGTGCTGTTCCTCCAATTTGCGCTGGGCCTCACTCTGACAATGGAGGAGGCCCAGGACAGAGAGGTCAGTGTGGGAGTGGGAGGGGGAGTTAAAGCGTTTAGCAACTGGGAGACCACGTAGGTCTAGGCGGACTGAGCAGATGGGTGTTGAGGTGGGATATTTCTGTGCAGGCCACAGAGAGTGATCGACCTGACTCACACACCCGGTAATGAACACGGAGAACTGTGTTCAATGCCGATGCTGGAGATAAATATTTAATAAACGCTAATGGAAATGACGAATAACTCACATAAAATCGATAGAACTGTTGGACAGGCAGATCTAATTACAATTTGAGATAGATGGTTGTTTGTTTAGACCTTATTCTGATCCAATTCCCTGTGAAGTAAACATAAATCTCAGACAAACTGCAACAATTATATTTGTGTTGCACCTTTCTTTGCCCAAGTAAAATATCCCAACCTTTCACAGTGAAACCTTCAAAACAAAGTCTGGAGCTAAAACGCAGAGGGAAATGCAAGAGTTGTGCTGAGTTCTCAAGAAAAGAGGGGGTTTCATGAAGCTTCATAGTCATACAGCACAGAAACAGGCCATTCGGCCCACCAAGTCCGTGCAGGCACACTTTTCACTAATCTTAATCTCGTTCTAAAGATAGACATTAATCTCGTTCTAAAGATAGACACAAACTGCTGGAGTAACTCGGCAGAACAGGCAGCACCTCTGGAAAGATGGAATGGGTGACGTTTCTGGTCGAGACCCTTCTTTCCAGAGATGCTGCCTGTCCCGCTGAGTTACCACAGCATTTTGTGTCCATGTTCGGTGTAAACCAGCGTCTGCAGTTCCTTCCTGCCCATTAATCCCATTCTTTTTCATTGTCCCCACATTCCACTCTCCAACTAACGAGGGGGAATTCACAGCAGCCAGTAAATTACCCACCAACCTGCACATCTTTGGCATGCGGGAGGAGACAGGGGAAGTCACGGGGAGAACGTGCAAACTCCACACAGAGAGTGCCCGAGGTCAGAATGGAAGCTGGGTCTCCTGCGTTGTGAGGCAGTGGTTCATCACGCTACGCCACAGTGAGGTTTAGGAGCAGGGCTGGAGAGAGTGACCTCAGGGAGGACCAGGCTTCTCGTGATCATTGTGTACAAGAGAGACCTGCATTTCTATAGCCCCTTTAGACACCTCACGCTGGCCAATAATGCCTCACGGCCAATTCAGGAATTTTTGTTCCTGCAGTTATTAGAACAGAGAACATTACAGCACAGGAACGGGAAATTTATCTCACAATGTTTGTGTCCAGCGTAGGTTTACTAGGTTAATTCCCGGAATGGCGGGACTGTCATATGTTGAAAGACTGGAGCGACTAGACTTGTATACACTGGTATTTAGAAGGATGAGAGGGGATCTTATCGAAACGTATAAGATTATTAAGGGGTTGGACACGTTAGAGGCAGGAAACATGTTCCCAATGTTGGGGGGGTCCAGAACAAGGGGCCACAGTTTAAGAATAAGGGGTGGGCCATTTAGAACGGAGATGAGGAAAAGCTTAAGAAAATAACTGCAGATGCTGGTACAAATCGATTTATTCACAAAATGCTGGAGTAACTCAGCAGGTCAGGCAGCATCTCGGGAGAGAAGGAATGGGTGACGTTTCGGGTCGAGACAGGAACGGGGTACTGATTGAGAATGATAAATCTACTTTAAAAATAAAACAAACCTGGGAAGAAGACCTTAACATTGAAATTGATGACGATGTCTGGAAGGAAGTACTGAAAAGTATAAAATCCTGTTCTATTAATTCTAGGCTACAACTGATTCAATTCAAGGTCATACACAGATTACACTACTCTAAGGTTAAGCTGCATAAAATCTTTCCTGATCTCTCACCTTTGTGTAATAGATGCAAGACCGCTGAGGGTACACTCGCTCACCACTTTTGGACTTGTCCAAAACTTCACAACTTTTGGTGTCTTTTATTTCAATGGTACTCCACTGTTTTAAACGTCACTTTAACTCCGGACCCTGAAACTGCTCTATTCGGGTATTCCACAACGCTTGAGAAGCTAGACCATAATGCTCGCACAATCTTGGTTTATGGTATGGTAATTGCCAACAGATGTATTTTGAAACTATGGAAATCAGACTCTGCTCCTCAGTTTGAGACTTGGTTAAGAGAATTAATGGGCATATTACACGTAGAGAGGTTGAGATATGAATTGTCTGGCAACCCTCAAAAGTTCTTCAACATATGGAACCCAGTGCTGCAGCATATTAAGGACAAGTAAAACTATCCCCTCAATGCCACACGCTTCTTTGTACCTTCTTTGAATCCAGCAGTGAAAATACTGAAATATTTGACTTGTGAAAGTTACCTTGCCTCATGTTTTTGTGATTTTGTCTTTTTTTGTTACATTGTAGTTATGTTTTTTTAAAATGTATTTTAATTTATTTATTTGTTTGTTTTTGTTTGTTTGTTTTCATGATTATGTAGGGAAGGGGAGGGATGGGGTTTACTGTTGTTGTTATATGCATTGTAATCAATTATAAAATAAAAAAAATTAAGAAAGAGAATGATCAGCCATGATCACATTGAATGGCGATGCTGGCTCGAAGGGCCGAATGGCCTCCTCCTGCACCTATTGTCTATTGTCTATTAACACAATGCCAGGCTGAACTGATCTCATCTGCCTGTACATGATCCATATCCCTCTGTTCCCTGCACTTCCATGTCCCTCTCTAAAAGCCTCTGAAATACCACACTGTATCCACCTCCACCATAGGGTTGCCAACTTCCTCTCTCCCAAATACGGGACAAGGTGACGTCTCCGCCCCCCGCGCCCCACGTGACCTCACCCAGCCAGCGGCCACGTGCTCCCGCTCCACCAATGGTGGCCGCCCGGGCCGGGGAGGCAGGTTGCAACCTACGATAGACGAACACACTCGGCCCCGCTCCCCGAACTCCGTTAACATTAACAAGCTCTGTTAGCTTACACTGTCCGGGCCTACAGTGTCAGGGCGTACAGCGGCCCGCAGGCCTAATACGGGACAGTTGGCAACCCTACTCCATCCCAATGCGTTCCAGGCCACCTCCACTCTGTGTAAAAAAACTTGCCCTGCACATCTACATGAAATCTTCACCCTCTCACCTTCCATCTCATGTCCTCTAGTTTTAGACATTTCTGCCCTATGAAAAAGGGTCTGACTGTCTACTTCACCTGTGCCTCTCATAATTTTATAGACAATAGACAATAGGTGCAGGAGGAGGCCCTTTGGCCCTTCGAGCCAGCACCGCCATTCAATCTGATCATGGCTGATCATTCTCAATCAGTACCCCGTTCCTGCCTTCTCCCCATAACCCATGACTCCGCTATCCTTAAGAGCTCTATCCAGCTCTCTCTTGAATGCATTCAGAGAATTGGCCTCCACTGCCTTCTGAGGCAGAGAATTCCACAGATTCACAACTCTCTGACTGAAAAAGTTTTTCCTCATCTCCGTTCTAAATGGCCTACCCCTTATTCTAAAACTGTGGCCCCTGGTTCTGGACTCCCCCAACATTGGGAACATGTTTCCTGCCTCTAACGTGTCCAACCCCTTAGTAATCTTATACGTTTCGATAAGATCCCCTCTCATCTTTCTAAATTCCAGTGTATACAAGTCTAGTCGCTCCAGTCTTTCAACATATGACAGTCCCGCCTTTCCGGGAATTAACCTGGAAAACCCACGCTGCATTTTAAATACTTCTATCAAGACTTAGCTCCTGATGTACCAGAGAGTACAATCTAAGTTTATCCAAGATAGACACAAAATGCTGGAGCATCAAGACCCTTCCTCAGCCTCGTCCCCCCCTTCCTTATATCCAGAGATGATGTTCCCTGATACAGAATACAGAATACAGAATACAGAGCTTTATTTGTCATTCGGTACCGAGGTACCGAACGAAATTACATAGCAGTCACACAAAAAAAAGAGCATAAGACACATGACCCCAACACAAACGTCCATCACAGTGACTCCAAACACCCCCTCACTGTGATGGAGACAGCTCGTCCCCAACCGACCCGCACAGTCCCCGCAAGGGGATGGAAGTCCCTGCGGCCGAGCCGTACCGGGTGCTGAAACGTCCCCTGGCCGAGCCGGGCGATGGAAGGTCCCGCGGCCGTACCGTGCGCTGCTAAGTCCCGCGGCCGAGCCGCACCGGGCGATGTTAGGTCCCGCGGCCGAGCCGCACCGGGCGATGTAAAGTCCCGCGGCCGAGCCGCGCCAGCGATGTAAAGTCCCGCGGCCGAGCTGCACCGGGCACTGTTAAGTCCCGCGGCCAAGCCGCACCGGGCGATGTAAAGTCCCACGGCCGAGCCGCACCGGGCGATGTTAGGCCCCGCGGCCGAGCCGCACCCCATGCCGTGAGGAAGAGACCTAAAAGAGAAAGGTTTCCCCCGCCACCCCCACCCACACCACCACCCCCCCACCCACACCACCACCCCACACACATACACAACCAAAAAAAAAAAAAAACCCATGCCAACACCGACACACAAAAAAAAAAAAAAAAATTAAATTGGGGTAACCACTGGGTTACTCCAGCATTTAGTGTCTGCCTTTGGTGTAAACCAGCATCTGCAGTTCCATCCGACACACTAAGTTTATCCAGCTTCTTGGAGCTGAAGATAGACAAGTAACTCAGCGGGACAGGCAGCACCTCTGGAGAGAAGGAATGGGAGACATTTCGGGTCGAGACCCTTCTTCCTTTAGCTGAAACCCTCTAATCCAGGCAGCATTCTGTTACAGCTCCACTGCGCCCACTCTAGAACATCTGTTGTTCCTTGTTTCTATCAAATAATTGTAAATATTGTGGTTTCTTTATTTGTCTCAAATGCATCGAACAATTAAAAGCTGAATTAGAACGTCTAACAGATGAACAATGGGATGGGGGAACCAGCATCATTACCAAGGATAAGTGAATGACTCTCACCACAAGCAGTCTCACACATGGGGAGCAGTAACCTCTTTATTCAACTGAAGCTGCCTCACAATGGCAGAACGCCCCCACAGTCGGGAAACAAACAGAAAGTGCTGCAAGCACTCAGCAGGCCAGGTAGCATCCGCGCGGAGAGAAACCGAATTAATGGTTCGACATTAGGGAATTATCAAGAGCCAAGAGTGTATTAAATGGATTAATGGAGGACCAGGAAGAGTTCCAACTTGAAACGTCACCTATCCATGTCCTCCAGAGATGCTGCCTGACCCGCTGAGTTACCCCAGCACCTGGTGCCTTTGCTGGCAAACTCTTCAGACTCATAAGACATTGGGCCACTCAGCCCATCAAGTCTGCTCTGCCATTCGATCATGGACGATCTATTTTCCCCTCTTCACTGCCTTCTCCCTGTAACCATTGACGCCCTTCCTAATCAAGAAACCAGTCTGAAGAAGGGTCTTGACCCGACACGTAGCCCATTCCTTCTCTCCAGGGATGCTGCCTGTCCCGTTGAGTTACTCCAGCTTTTTTGTGTCTGCCTTCAGTTTAAACCAGCATCTGCAGTTCCTTCCCACACAACCAGTTTCTGAAGTTCCTTGCATCTCGAATGTCAGTGGGTGTTTGATGGCCAGTGGGCTGAAGGTTCTGCTTCTGTGCTGTTTCGCTCGGTCGGCTCTTTATTAGTCCGTAAAAGTCTCTTTGTCAACTCGAGATCTTTGTTTTAAATTTCAAAATAGACTTTATTCGAGAAATAAATATAAACAAACACGATCCTTACAAAAAAACATTCTCGGAGGCTATACACGATCAGCCAAAACATTATGACCACCTGCCCAATATGCTGTTGGTCCTCCGTGTGCAGCCCCATACGCAGCAGGGTGCGATGCGCTGTGTATTGTGACACATTCCTCCCGTGACCACCATTAACATTTTCTGTGACTTGTGCCACAGTCGACCTGTCGGTTCGGACCAGACGGGATAGCCTTCGTTGCCCTCGCGCATCGATGAGCCTTGGGCGCCCAACACCCTGCCTGTCGCCGGTTTGTGGTTTGTCCCTCCTCGGACCACTGTCGGTCGGTACTCACCACTGCTGACCGGGAGCACCCCACAAGCCTTGCCGTTTCAGAGATGCTCTGACCCAGTCATCTGGCCATAACAATTTGGCCCTTGTCAAAGTCGCTCAGGTCTTTACTCCTGCCCATTTCACCTGCATCCAACACATCAACTTCAAGATCTGAACGTTCACTTGCTGCCTAATATATCCCACCCCTTGACAGACGTCCCTCAGCACGTACTCCTGCAGTCTGCAGCGGGCCAGTCGGCAACATTCCCCCACGGACAGCTCGCTCCGCTGGGAGGTCAACAAAATTCGGGCAGACCAAAGAGCGTCTTTCACCGAGCTGATGACCTTCCAGCAGCACTCAATGTCAGTCTCCCAATGCGTCCCTGGGAACAGTCCGTAGATCACAGAGTCCTCTGTGACGGAGCTGTTCGGAATGAACCGTGACAGGGACCCCTGCAAACCTCTCCAGACTCTCTTGGCAAATCCACACTCTGTGAAGAGGTGGGCCACCATCTCCCCTCCGTAGCAGCCGTCCCGAGGGCAGCATGCGCTGGTAGTGAGGTTCCGGCGTTGCAGGAAGGATCTGACTGGGAGGGCACCCCTCACCGCCAGCCAAGCCAGGTCTTGGTGCTCGTTGGTGAGTTCTGGCAATGAGGCATTTCGCCTGACAAGCCGGGCAGTCTGCTCTGGGAACCATGCCACAGGATCCATGGAGTCTGTGTTGCAAGTGTACCTGTAGACGGCCAGAACCTAAATTGCCAACCGATGTATAAAGTGCGTCGTAAACACTTCACACTAAAGCCATGTTGGGGTGCACCGAGACCGAGAGGGAAGCCATGCCAAGTCAACAACTTCCAGACTCTGTGAGTTTCTGCCTGAGGCTTTTCTGTCCCCGTCTCTAAGCATGACATGTAATTGGTCAGAGGTTGCCCTGTCCAACTGTTTCAATATTAATAGCCGGTCTTATGCAATCTTTCCGCTCATCACACAGTGGCTCCTGCTCTGTGCTGACACGCCAGCCAGACTTGGAGGTTATCTGAGGTGCAATGAATGCTCGCTGATCCACAAGCCATGGCCCTGTATCCCAGCCCCGCTCACTGCTCTTATGTAATCCACACAGTCTGCCAGCCAGCCCAAGCTCAGCGCTTCAACTGTCCCACTGACTCCCCCTGTAGTTCAGGTATCACACAATGCTGGAGTAACTCAGCAGGTCAGGCAGCATCTCTGGGTATAGATCTCTGAAGAAGGGTCTCGACCCGAAACGTCACCGATTCCTTCTCTCCAGAGATGCCGCCTGTCCCGCTGAGTTACAGCAGCATTTCTTTAGTATTGTTCGAGGGAGGAACTGCAGATGCTGGTTTAAACCGAAGGCAGACACAAAATGCTGGAGTAACTCAGCAGGTCAGGCAGCATCTCTGGGTAAGGGATCTCTGAAGAAGGGTCTCGACCCGAAACGTCACCCATTCCTTCTGTCCACAGATGCCGCCTGTCCCGCTGAGTTACTCCAGCATTTTGTGTCTACCCCCCTGCAGTTTAGCTTGGTTTAGTTTGGAGATATAGCGTGGGACACACACACTTGAGTCCACCGAGCCCGACCGCGCCGACCAGCAGTCATCCACGTGTATTCTATCCCACACACTACGGCCAATTTACAATTCGTACCGATGCCAATTGACCTACAAACCTGCACGTCTTTGGAGTGTGGGAGGAGACTGGAGCACCTGGAGAAAACCCACGCGGGTCACGGGGAGAACGTACAAACTCCGTACAGACAGCACCCGTAGTCAGGATCGAACGCGGGTCTCTGGCGCTGTAAGGCGTCAACTCTGCCCCTGGCCTGGGGGCGTTGGACGGACAGTACAGAGAGACTTGTACCCTGTGCTGCTCATAAGGGATAGTACTATTAGGCCATTTGGCCCATCAAGTCTACTCCGCCATTCAACCATGGCTGATCTTCAATCATTCAATCATGGCGGCACGGTGGCGCAGCGGTAGAGTTGCTGCCTTACAGCGAATGCAGCGCCGGAGACTCAGGTTCGATCCCGACTACGGGCGCCGTCTGTACGGAGTTTGTACGTTCTCCCCGTGACCTGCGTGGGTTTTCTCCGAGATCTTCGGTTTCCTCCCACACTCCAAAGACGTACAGGTATGTAGGTTAATTGGCTGGGCAAATGTAAAAATTGCCCCTAGTGGGTGTAGGACTAGTGTTAGTGTGCGGGGATCGCTGGGCAGCACGGACCCGGTGGGCCGAAGGGCCTGTTTCTGCGCTGTATCTCTAAATCAAAAAGAAATCTATCTCTCCCTCCCAACCCCATTCTCCTGCCTTCTCCCCATAACCCCTGACACCCGCACTAATCAATAATCTATCTATCTATCTCTGCCTTAAAAATATCCATCCACTATGAGAGCGAGAGGCAAGAAAACGTGAAGATTTTCTGTCCATCACATGGCATGTTTACACACCCTTTTTAAAAAAAATATCAACAAATACTTTATTCCAGTAATAATTATTTACAAAAACCTTTTGTCTTTTCAAAAACTCCATCCGACATTCCCGGAGG